>NC_090733.1:51279124-51286624 GCF_036898095.1 Palaemon carinicauda
CTGTTGCCTACCGGAGGCATCCTGGATGCTGTCGTTCCCTATATATGAGTCATTTAGTTAGCCAGAGCAACATTCCTGGTTTTTATGCTTTAATAAATCTAGCTATTTAGCTCCTCAAGGAATTCTTATATGATGCTGTTAGTTTTTAGTTCGGCAATTTAGGTAACCGATCTTGCCCTTCGTGAGTCTTTGTAGCCTAGGCGTCTGGCCCTAGTACTTTCATGCATGATATAAGTTTTTTCCGAGTGTTATTTTATTGAAGCCATAATCAAATATTCTATACATATGAGATATTGTTGAATTTTCTTTTCCCAAGTTTGTATACGAGAGAGTTTCGGTGTTTTAGGTAATCGATTCTCACCGCACCTAGGCTAGTAGCGTATGGTACTGTAGTATACTTTCGCACATCCCCGACTGTTCTTTTCTCCTCCAGACACTAAGTTAAATCCCTCTCTCCCTCTGAGTAAGCCTTAGGCCTTAATCCTAGAGGTTCTATCTGAATAATATTCAGGTATAACTATACTAGGATATGTCTGTCCTGAGTGGATGGTTTTTTGGGTTGGGGGCAGAACATCAGAGTTTCCTAGTCTGTGTTCTGCGTCTTCCTTGTATAGAGAATGAGTTTCCTTTGCTAGGTTAGGTGCAGACACAGGAAGCTTTGCTTCCCTAGTCCACGTCTGAAGAATTCTGTATAAGATGTTTCCTTTCCTCTAGTGGTCTAGCAGATTGTCCCTCTGTTGTTATTTTCGGGCTGGAGAATGAGTTTTCTCCGTTGCCTGGCGAAATAACTACACCTAACTTTGTTCTGGTTTGGAGGAGGATAGCAAATATTGCCAGTCTTCCTCCCCAATAGACAACCCTAGGTTAGGATGAGCTTTCCTAACTGCTGGGGGTTGTCTCTTGGTAGAACGAAGTTTATATGACCCTTATCCCTTTCCCCCTTTCTTTCTTAGTGATGGCCTAGCCATTGCATCACTTGGCCACAGTCCTACTTCCGTACCTAGTTTAGGTTAGGATGGAGGACCGGCTCAGCTCTCTGCCGGCCGGTAATTACGTGCTGGCCGGCAGCGACCCCTTTTTCTTTTGCAGAGTGAACCCCAGACCTCCCTTGGTCTCCTTCTATGTCTGCCAGTAGAGTCCGGCAGGCTATGGATTTATTGGAAGCCTGAATGCTACATTCTCCCCTTCCAGATGTTCACTCTCTCTGGATGGAAGGTTGTATGGCAATGCCGCCTTATAACCTTACATCCATACTGTTTCTCTTGCTTGTGTTTTGTACCCCTAGCCTCGCGGCCAGCTTAACAGACGGCAGCCGGGCAGGTGGAGGTTCTCTGGTTCTTAGTCACTGCCGGCAGACATCGGTATTGCTACCTTTGCTTGCCGGCAGTGGAAACACATCCCGAAATCTGCTGGCCACTACGATTAGCGGCCGGCAGCCTGGTGTTAGTGTTTTCAGCTGCAAGCACACATTTGCGAACAAGTGACCTGCTGCCTATTAGTTAAAGGTAGTATATCTTTGAACTATACAGGGGTAAATGGCGGCCGGCACAGCAGCATGTGATGTACAGTAGTTACTATATTTGTGGTGTAGTACACAGTGCATTAATATAACTACAGTAGAGAGTTTGTTGTAATAATAAAGTTCTTCCAACATACTTAATGTTGTCTTGTACAGCCTTTTGTTGAGACCGTACTATATATAGAAAGTGAGTTCTTTCTGTATTCATTCTATCTCGTATATTAAAAATTTATTTCAAGGTGTGAGCTACACTTTAAATTTCCGTTTAGGAAATTACATGAGGTATTCTAGAATAGAATTAACCTTAGTTTTAATATCTTGGGAGGTTACAGCAATTGGCTGGACAGGAAATACAAGTATGTGTCTTTCCTTTTTCCCTTTATAGCTTTCCTGTGTAAGCTACATGATCTATTATAAGTGAAAAACCTTCACTGATACTCATGGATTTTTTTCTCTTTACAGGAGGACCATCCAAAGTACGGAAGTGCGTTTTGCAACGTCCGTAGCAAGAACTTCTGTGGACATCAGTTTTGCAGGAGGCACGCAGCATGCGCAGCCTCCAGAGGTGATCTCCGGTATTGGGACCCTCATGTTTGTACAGTATGTTCTAACCTGACTACCGAGGCATTTGACACCCCTAAGTCAACGGAGTCAAGGGATGCTGCCAAGGAAAAGTTACGAACCTGGGTGAGGGGTTTTCAGAATAACACCTCAGGCCCCTACCTTCCAAATGAGAAGATGAGGGCCTACCTTTTCCCTAAAGCATCGACTGATGCAGTCATTCATCAGCCTCAGGTGGAGATACCAACTGCCCAGAATCCGGTAGATTCTGAAGTCTCGGCCGCCCTTCAAGATATCCAATTGGATGATACGATGTCGGAGGTGTCGGATTCCACAGAGAAGGACCTTCTAGGGGAAGGTCAAGAGGAGGGGCTGTCCCAGGCTTCTGAAGTAGAAGAGGAAGAAATCGACGAAGTGTCGGTTACATCGGTTCCGGACCCAGAACCTGTTCCTTCTACATCGTTTGCTATCCCTGATGAACTGGGAAGGACTCTTTCTTCTATTGTTGAGATGATTCAACAAATTCAAAAGAAGAATGATGAGAAGGAAACTGCAATGAAACTGGAGATACGTAGACTTGCAGCATCACGTGGGCCCCAGAAGTGACTCAACGTGAAGGATCATCCTTTGTGGTCGGATACCAATCCTTGGAGGTATGCCAAACACATGCCAATGAAAACCGGGAAGATCGTTATATCAGAAAAGTTGGGAGCAATTCCCCTGGAAGAGGTGTACTTTTGGCCTAACAAAGATTCTTACCCGGACTGCTATGTCCGTCTTAGGAAGGAGCCAGCCTCAAAGGAGGATACGGAGCAGGAGGTCATAGTTTTTGACCATAGTAAAGCACAGGTGTTACTAGCGAGCTCGATGAAAGAAAGGGGCTTCACGAACTCAAAGGTGCCAGCCTTGAGTAAGAAGCTTCCCTCCTTTGTGGCCTCTCCAACCAGAGCCTTTCCAATCATGGAAAAGGGATATAAGGCAGCCTTAAAGGCGGTGGAGACAGGGAAACCATGCCCCTCCTTAGAGGAGTGCAAGCCGTTATCTCTGACCTTGCCCTTGGACCAAGAAGACTGGAAGGACGTCCACCTTACCTTCTCAGTCGGGAAGCTGGAAGCTGATATTGCTGAACGTCAGTTTGGTGAGGAACTTCCAAAGCTGTCGGAGGCTCTCTTGCGCAGAGAGCAAGAGACGAAGGAAAGACTTGCGGCATCGATGTCGTTGCAAACGACATTAGAAACGATGGCAAGTGACCCTAAGAACCAGGAAATGTTCATGGTAGTGGCCAAAACCCATCTGGCCACAGCTACGAAGGATCTCTATAGCTTTATTAAAGCTAGTAGAGCCTGTAGAGAGTTCGTGTTCGCCTCGGCTGCGGTGAGGCACGAACCGAGAAAACTGATCTCCTCTCGTATCTGGGGTAAGGACCTCTTTCCCAACGAAGTGGTTAAAGAGGTAGTAGACAAGGCCGCCACGGAGAATAGGAACCTTCTCAAAAAGTGGAGCTTAGATCTTAAGAGAAAGTCTTCTCCAGATGAGGGTCCCAAACCCAAGAAGAAGACAAAAAGGCCTAGGCCATTCTCTCGGCCGCCTAAACACTACCGACAGCAACAACAGCAACTTCCTGTGACCGCGGTGCCTCATATAGTGGCACAACCTCCAACCACGTACCAGCTGGTACCTCAACAAGTGGCGACACAGTCACCAGTTTTTAACCCAGCCTTCGAAAGGCCGACTTCTTCCTTTCATTCGAAAGCTAGAGGAACAGCCAGAGGTTCTTCTAGACGCCCTTCAAGGGGAAGGGGATCCTGGGGAGGACGTGGTCAAGGAGGCAAGGCCTCAGGTCCACAACAGCAGAAGTGAGATGCTTCCAGTAGGAGGGAGACTACAACTATCTAGGAACTCTGGACCTTCGATCCCTGGGCCCACAGCCTATTAAAGAATGGACTAGGTTTGAGCTGGAGCAGCCCTCCACCTCATTTTCCTCAATTCTCCCAACACTCAACCCCCATTTTGGAAGAATATGTCCGAGAGTTCTTAGACAAAAGAGTAATCCGGAAAGTTAAGTCCATCAAATTCCAAGGAAGCCTGTTTTGTGTTCCAAAGAAGGACTCAGAAAAACTCAGAGTTATTCTAGACTTGTCGCCACTCAACAAGTTCATAGTGAACTACAAGTTCAGAATGCTCACACTTCAACACATATGGACCCTACTGCTGAAAAGGGAATATACCGTCTCTATAGACTTGTCTGACGCTTATTGGCATGTTTCAATTAATCGTCACCTCTCCTCCTACCTAGGCTTCAAGTTACATAGAAAACTTCACGCCTTCAGAGCCATGCCTTTCGGGCTAAACATAGTCCCAAGGATTTTCACGATGCTTGCAAACGCTGCCGTCCATCAATTACGCCTAAAGGCGGTCCAAGTAGTAGCCTACTTGGACGACTGGCTGGTGTGGGCAGCATCCAGGACAGAATGCATGCAAGCTTCTAAGATAGTGATCCAGTTCCTGGAACACCTGGGATTCAAGATCAACATCAAAAAGTCTCGACTTTCTCCAGCTCAAAAATTTCAGTGGTTGGGAATCCACTGGAATTTGGAGTCACATCGACTTTCCATTCCTGGGAAGAAGAGGAAAGAAATAGCAGGATCTGTCAAGAGACTATTGAAATCCAAACGGATATCAAGACGCAAACAGGAGAGTGCTGGGCTCTCTATAGTTTGCTTCGATAACAGATACAATGCTAAGAGCACAGCTAAAGGATGCAACAGGAATCTGGAGAAAATATGCATCAAACGCGCGAAGAGATCTAATGAGACCACTACCGACTCGACTGCAAACGCTTCTCAAGCCGTGGTCCAATGCCAAGCAATTGAAGAAATCAATACCTCTTCAACCTCCTCCCCCATCAGTGACTATTCACACAGACGCTTCAAAGGAAGGCTGGGGAGGTCACTCTCATCAGAAGAGAGTCCAAGGAGCTTGGTCCAATCTTTTGAAGTCATTTCACATCAACTTTCTAGAAGTCATGGCAGTACTTCTGACACTAAAGAAAGTATCTCCCCGCCACTCGACCCACATAAGACTGGTTCTAGACAGCGAGGTGATAGTGAGATGCCTGAATCGACAAGGGTCGAGGTCACCTCAAATCAACCAAGTGATGTTGGCCATATTCCGTTTGGCGGAAAGGATTAAATGGCACTTGTCAGCAGTTCATATTCAAGGGTTCCACAATGTGACAGCGGACGCTCTATCCAGGTTTACACCAATAGAGTCAGAAAGGTCCCTTGACGCAGAATCGTTCTCCTTCATCTCGAGTCAAGTCCAGGAGCTGCAGATAGACCTTTTTGCGATGAAAGACAACAAGAAAATAGATTGTTATGTGTTCCCATACGAGGATCCACTAGCGGAGGCAGTGGACGCTATGTCCCTAGACTGGAATAGATGGTCCAGTATTTATCTGTTCCCTCCGCACAACCTCCTTTTGAAGGTCCTCAGCAAACTGAGATCCTTCAAAGGGAAAGCGGCAATAGTGGCCCATAAGTGGCCAAATAGCGTGTGGTTCACTCTGGCATTGGAACTACGACTAAAATTTGTACCGCTACGATCCATCCCTGTCTCAGCGAGTACAGAAGTCGACTGTCTTCGCTTCATCACTGAAAACCCGGAACTTACATCTCATGATTTTCTCTCCTGAGCGATGAGAAAAAGATTCGGTGTCAAAAGTCAGTTTAGACTTTTTGAGGAAACCAGAAGACATTTTGAGGCCTCAGGGAAGAAGCGGATATCCTTTGTCAAGGCGAAGAAACCAAAAGAAATCTCGACAGATTCCTATTTATCATTCTTCATTCACCTTTATGAGCAAGGTTTAGCAGCCAACACAATACTATTGTTGAAGCCTGCCTTGACAAGACAGATATTATATGCCTTACAGGTCGATCTTTCTAATGACCTTCTTGATGAATTATGAAGGCCCATGCTAGGCTTCGCCCTTCAGCGCCTCCAAAGACCCTTTGCATGGTCATTAGATAAGATTCTTCATTGTGCATAAATAATGAACAATGAAGAATGCGCTTAGACGATTTTGAATTAATAGTCATATTTCTGCTTGTTCTCGCTTTGGGGGGCAGAGTTAGTGAAATAGTGGCTCTCTCTAGAGAGGAAGGCCACGCCCAGTTCTTGGAAGGAGAACTGAATCTATTTTCAGACCCAACGTTTCTTACCAAGAACAGATACCCACCAACAGGTGGGTTCCCTAGAGAATCTGCCCTCTGAAGGAAGATGCATCTCTATGTCCAGTGGAGTGCCTAAAGGTCTATCTTCATAGAACTTCAGACTTTATGGGAGGACAGCTGTTCAGAGGAGAAACCTCGGGTTCAAAGGGCGAAAATCACCCGTGTTTTTTGCAGAACGGATCCAGACAGTACACCCGCAAGTCATGATCCGAGGAAAGTTGCCTCTTCCATAAAATTTCTTTAATTATATGGATTTTGAACATCTTTGTTCGTACACCGGCTGGTAGTCATCCAAGGTGTTCTTTATGCACTATGCAAAGCAAGTGAAGCAACTCAAGAGGTCTGTGGTAGCAGCAGGTAGAATTCTGTAACCTTCTGTTTAAATCTGCAAGGAACAGTGTAATTAATTTGGGACGATTAATTAAGAGGGTGGGTGTGTAGTCACAGTCTGTTACTACACACTGAGCGATAGGCCACTAACGTGTCCTTACGAACTGTTCTATTGACTTTGGTGAACTATAGCATAATACAGACACTTGTGCCAAGCGTTTTTTACGCTAGTGTAAATAAACAGTATACAGACTGTATCATTATTATTAATAATTCGATTGAAGTGGCAAATCTGTTTCCTGTAGATGGAACAAAATTTTCTGTTGACTGTTTTCTTTATGCTTTAACGGATATCGTCCACATTTTATAAATTTTATAAATGTTGATCTGATATGTATGTTTATTAAATTTTAATAAATTAGTTCATAGTGAACCCTGCGTCTTATTCGCCCACACTCATTTTATTAGAAATGTACTGAACAATAAGATTAAAATATGGATATTTTTATCATGGTATGTCTTTTAAGATGGTTCCCTGATTCAAGCAAAAATCCACTCACTTTAACCCTTCCTTAGGAAGGGTTGACGTTGTACCCTAAGTGGATGGTGGTAGAGATGCAAAATTTGTTCCTATGTGGATACAACTGTTATCCAATAGTTAAAAAGAGTAGACACATTGGGGGATTTGTCAGGAATTCATACTGACATTGGTGACTCTTATACAAACTTTGCTTTACAATGTATAGGGCGAGACCACTATACAAGCTTGTCATTTTGTCATCCATAGTTATTATGTACTCCTCGAGACTTTTCCAGAGTTTAGTACGACTCTTCCCTGTAGGGGGCAGGAAGCACTAA
>NC_090733.1:51291624-51299124 GCF_036898095.1 Palaemon carinicauda
GTAAGACACAGGATGAACACCGTCTTCCTTTCTTTGAAAGACTACACTTCTAATGCCAACGTCACTGGCATCTGCTGCTATAATAAAAGGCTTCTGAAAATCTGGGGAAGTCAAAATGGGGTTAGTAATTATCAATGATTTAAGTTTACTAAAAGATTCTTCACACTGATCCACCCACCAGAAATTTTTTCCTTTTTCTAATAAACTAGTAAGAGGCTGAGAAAGATCAGAGTAATTACGCATAAATCTGCGGTAATAACCCAACATACCCAGCACCCTTCTTACCTCTCTTACATTACCAGGCCTTTTCAAATTTATAATGGCCTTGAGGTTTGCTTGTTTCAGATCCACTTGACCTAAGCCAACCTCATGACCAAGATAACAAACCTTGGCCTAACCCATTTTGCGCTTAGCCAAATTAACAACTAACACTGCAGGCCTAAGGGCTTCAAAAACCTTACGTAACCTTAGCATGTGGGTATCCCAGTTATTACTATATACTAACAAGTCATTAATATAAATTTCCACTCCTTTCAAACCATAAATTACCCTATTCATGAGTCTTTGAACAGTACATGTGGCATTTTTCATTCCAAAATGCATAACCTCACACTCATATTGGTCGAACGTTGTGACAAAGACAGATATTTCATGAGCTCAGTCGGACTAAGGAACCTGCCAATAACCCTTTAAAATATCCAAATTAGTAATAAATTTGGCAGAACCAATCCGTTCCAGACAATCATCAACACGAGAGAGAAGAAAAGAATAATTTTTAGTATGGCATTTACTTTACAGTAGTCCACACACATGCGAAACATACAATCTGCTTTCTTTACTAATACAATAGGAGAATTCCAGGAACTTACTGATGGTTGAATAAGGTTGTTTCAACATATACTCTATCTCTTTACTGACCAAATCTTAATTTACGGGGTTCAAACGGTAAGGAAAGTATCACCTACATCGACATCATAACTTAAAATGTTTGTCCTACCAGGAGCATCCTGAAAAAGATCTGAAAAGGAATAAATTAAATTAAGTACATCTTCCTGTTTGTTAACATCTAAATGTTCTAACCTACTTTTTAACATCTTCAAATTTTGCATATTTTTACCCAATGCAGCTGAAGGAAACTGACACCCTAACTCGTCAGAGTGCTGGGGAGGCACATCCAATACCACAGAAAGAGGCTCGGACACTATCACTAATGGATCACCTTGCTTACCAATGTAAGGTTTCAAACGATTAACATGGATTATTCTACATTTACGTCTTGAACCGGGAGCTTCAATTTCATAGTTAACCTCTGACAGCTTCCTCAAAACTTTCCAAGGGCCCTTATATCTTGGTTCGAGAAAACTATCTGGGTCCGTACTCAGCACAAAAACCAACTCCCCTGGTTCAAATGACTGTACCTTTACCTTTTTGTCAAAGTTGTTCTTCATTACTTACTGGGGCCTTTCCAAATTTTCCCTGGCAAACTTCCAGGCACTAACCATTCTTCCCTTCAAGTTTTCCACAAACCCTTTCACATTTATTTCCTCCTTCTAGCTGGACTTGAGCATTTCAATAACAATTTCCAATGGTCCACGGACCTTGTGCCTAAATACCAATTCGAAAGGAGCTACACCAGTGGAAGAGATAGGGTGATTCCTGATAGCAAAGAGGACAAAAGTGAGGGCTTTGTCCCAGTCGCTATCATGAACATAACAATGTTTCTTCAGGACAGACTTGAGGGTCCGGTGGAACCTTTCCAACACTCCTTGACTCTCCGCGTGATAAGGTACGCTGGTAATGTGCTGAATGGCCAGTTCAGCACACATACCCTAAATACCTTACTCGTGAAATTCGTCCCACAGTCGGTCTGAAAAGAAATCAATTAATTTTTCAAAAAAAAACATTGGTAATAATGCGTCTCATAGGCATAGCGAGAGGCTCTATCCATGATAGTTAGTAAATATATGTAACCCGTTTTAGTTTTGAGTAAGGGACCTACCACATCAATTACTAACTCAGAAAAAGGATCACCTATAGTGGGTATGGGATGCAACCGGGATTTAGGGATCCCCTGATTTGGTTTACCCATAACCCGACAAGTCTCAAACAGTCTTTTAAATTGCTTCACATTCAATTTAATTCCAGGCCACCAAAAATACCTAGCCAGACTATGAAAAGTTTTTAACACTTAAATAACCTGAAAAAAATGTAGTATGAGCTAACTACAAAACAAAATTTCTAAATTGAGAAGGTACCACAATCTGTTCCACCCGACCAGTTTTATCCAAATTATGAGATGCGGGACGACTAAACCTATATAGCAAGCCCTTCACAACTTCAAACCTAGGTTTAGTCAGATCCTCAACATCGCCCAAATCAAAATTAAATTCAACCCTTTGAGCTTTAATAAAAGCAGCTCTATCCCAATCAAGTTTCATATTAACCACTTCATTACTACTACTCTCTACTGGCCTGGGCCTTAAAATATCTAAATCTACAATACTTAACATTAAGACATCATCACTATCTATATCAGGTATATTAGCTGATTTTTCTGCGGACTGAGTCATAACAGCCACAGGACTAGCATTTACTGATATTATAGGGGACAGCTCCTGTACCTCACTATCCTACATATCATTTCCCAGGATACCATCAATACCCGGAATAGGTAGACTATCCACTACAGCCAACTTAGTGACGCGATCATATCCTGGAAGACATGCGGACATTAACCAAAGGAGTGGACACAACTGAATCCAAAAAACCTCCAAATAATACAAAATTTCCAGTATATTTCTCAGAACCATTTAGACCCCTCTTCAAGACTAACGACCGGGCAGAACCAGTGTCCCTAGAAAAACTTCACCTGAGCAACATGAGAGTCAAAAATCAACTTTCCAAGCCACACATATTTGTCGTACCCGAGTCATGACTGGGGATTAGAAACATTAAGCTTGCTACTATTTACTGAACTACTATCTACTCACCGGCAGTCTGTCTACAGGACTACGGCTACTAACCTCTGACTTATCACTAACCAAGGCTACAGGAATTTGATTATTTTGCTCTACGTACATCCTCCGAGCATTACATTGATTTTAGAAATGCCCAGGCTTGTTGCACCAATAATAATTTCCTTTACGACCTGAGCTTCTATTCTCATTGTACCTGTTACCTGGGAAGTCTTTGTTATCAAAGTTTTAGTGGGAGGAGGAACTCCATAGGCTCTACCCGCATCCGTATCACCTGAAAAAGATTAAAAATTAACATTTTCACTCTTGGGGATATGGGGAGCCAATGAGGAGGTTTCTCCTCTCCTGCCACTATTAGGGGAGCAAGATGTTTGATTATTTAAAGTTTTATAACTAAAACTACCGCTACCTGATCGATGAGTCAATACAAACTCATCTGCTAACTGAGCGGCATTACTCAATTTCACACTCTTTACCTCCTCCAGGTGAACCCTCAACTCCCAGCTACAGGCCTTTTAAAATTCTTCAAGGAGCAACAGTTCACATAACGAAGTGAAAGTGCCAATCTGACGACTTTTCCGCCAGTCATCAAATTGTTCCTCCTTGACGCGGGCAAACTTAACGAAAGACTGCACAGGGTGTTTTGTATAGTCACGAAATCGGAGGTGGTAGGCCTCAGGACCAAGTCATACGACTTTAAAATTAAGGCTTTTACCTTCTGATAATCCCGAGCTACTCCCTCCTCCTAGGCATTATACACCCACATTGCCTTGCCCACTAACCTACACTGTATTAATACAGTCCACGTTTCTGCGGGCCAAGACAACCGGGAGGCTACACGCTTAAATGTCTTGAAGAACTCAGGGACATCCTTTTCGTCAAACACTGGCACCAGCTTCAGTGCAGCACCTATATTAAACATATCTTGGTAGTCCCTTTTAAGGGAACTTATCAAATTGGCCCCCTGCAACTTAGCCATCTCTTTATTTAATTTCACCGTCTCCAACTCATGACGCCTTACCCGCTCGTTCTCCTCGAACTCCATTTTTTCAACTCTATTCATTTACAAACAAGTTTGAATTCCTTTTCCTCCTTGGAATCACCCAAAGCATTAACAGGGGCCTGAGATTTATGGGAAAAAACGGATTAAAGGACACATTACCCGTAACCTGGGGAAAATTTGCTGGACCCTCATAAATGGTACATACTACAGGAGGATCCTCAAACAAAAGGAACAGCCCTCATACCTACTTTGTCCTCTTCAAAACCCTCACTCGAACTCTCCTCACTCTCACTCCCTGAATGTTCAGCTTTAGCTAACTCCGGTTTTAATTTCTCCCTAACTAAAAACCAACATCTCTGCTCTTGTGTCCGCCGTCTTCCACAGAACACCCAACCACTTAGCACATTTAACTAACTGTTTCTTACTTTGCAGGAGGAAATACTTCAGGCAATTAGCTGACCTGAAAAAACTCAGCAGGATAAAGAATAAGTCCTTCTATTTTTTAAAACAAAACAAAAATTCAGGGGAGAAAGCCAATGCTAAAACAAAAAAAAAATAAATATGGAAAAGTCCAAACAAGTGTCACTCCACTGACCAAAATACCAGATACCCTGAGCTCCCTATCCTATCACAGTCGCCAAATGTGTCATGACCCTTTTTCGTGTTATGGTGCAAGTTCTTATTGTACGAATAGGGAGGACAGTGATAGTGAAAATATCCGTAGTAAAATTGGCCAGTGATAACGAGAACACTTGAGAAAACTCAACAATATTTATTAACAAAAATCTTTTTGAAAAGACAGCCTTGTGACTACCTAACAATTTAACAACTTAAACTAAACAAATAACAATGATTAACAAATACTCCCCAACGGGAAACAACTCACTCTTAGCCAGAGGGAGTCAAATAATTAAACATCCCAATGGGGGAACAACACACTCTCAACGAGAGAGACAAATAATTAAACATCCCAATCGGGAAAGAACACACCCTCAACGAGAGGGCTAAAATAAAAAAAATAAAAAACTTAAGTAACAAAGAAAAGAAAACTCTAAATGCATAAATTTACTCACGCTCTTTGAGGCTGGAGAAGAACAATACCCACAGCTACAAATAAGTTAGTGGCTCTACTGGCACACTACTTCTGTATGGAGTAAAGCTCCATAGGATTCCTCACCAAAGGCAGGGAAATATAGTCCCAAATCAATATAGATGGGAAATAAAAGTTTCTACCTGTCCACTGTCTTTCTACATATCACCACGAGCTCTAAGGCTCCCAAAGCTGGACATGACGAGGATGCGTTGACTGGGGTGCCTCTCCAGAGTCCTCTCCAAAGCCGGGATTTAATGCGTCGGCTCTGCAGACTCCAGAAAAAAGCAGGAACAGCAAAACACAGCAGGTGGCAGAAATGCACCTGCATAAAGCCGTCAATGGTGGGTGGCGCAACCCTCAAGAAGACTCAATTTAGCCAGCAGCTGCAGTAGGTCCGGGAAGCCAAAGTTCTGGACTAGTCACTTTAGCGAACGAGTTCCTCTCTGGTAAACACCGGTGTTTGTTGCCATCCAAGGACTCAGAAAACACCGAAAAGAAAACAAATCGTAAACAAGACACTTATAAATTAAAATGAGCGGGAGGGGGGGGTAAACAAGCTTTTGAACAGAAAAAGCTTTAAATTTACACTGATTTTACATAACAAATAAATGTAGAAACAGGGCTGATAAAAATCAAATAAAAAATTGCGTTAATCCATAATGATATATATATTTATATATATATATATATATATATATATATATATATATATATATATATATATATATATATATATATATATATTTATGTATGTATATATATATATATATATATATATATATATATATATATATATATATATCTTTATATATATAAATATATGTATATATATATATATATATATATATATATATATATATATATATATATATATATTTATGTATGTATATATATATATATATATATATATATATATATATATATATCTTTATATATATAAATATATGTATATATATATAAATATATATATATATATATATATATATATATATATATATATATATATATATATATATATATATATATACATATATATACATATATGTATATATATATATATATATATATATATACATATATATATATATATATATATATATATATATATACATATATGTATATATATATATATATATATATATATATATATATATATATATATATATAAATATATATATATATATATATATATATATTTATATATATATATATAAATATATATATATATATATATATATATATATATATATATATATATATATATATATATACATATATATATATATATACATATATATGTACATATATTTATATATATATATATATATATATATATATATATATATATATATATATATATATATATATATGTATATATATATATATATATGTATATATATATATATATATATACATATATATATATATATATATATATATATATATATATATATATATATATATATATATATATATACACCCAATCTTTGAAATTGCCCATTTCATGAAGTGGGCTAACCAATTGCATGAATCTTAAAATTTGGTCCAAACTAGTTGTTAAATCAGAAAAAGTTGTTTTAAAGTCTTTCATTAGGTGTTGTAATACAAACACTTTTAACATAATATATGATAGCATTTTCAAAGTATCTTGTATAACCCCTTCAAGCTTTAGTCATGGAAGAACAAATAGCAAGTTGTGCTTCCTTTTGGTCTACTGAATATGAGAAGACTGTAATTGCCATTTTGAAGAGAGGAAAGACTGGACAGACGCTCAAAAGAGAACACTACCACATCTTGCAAACTTTTCAGATTGCCTCCTTTGGTGAAATAGAAACAGTTAAAAAGAAGAATGGAAAATATATTATGGCAACTAAAGAATCAGTCACAGGAATTATCCAACAAGCCCACATTAACATCGGCCACGATGGCGAAAAGAAGACTTACAAGGAGGTGTGTGAGCAATATGGAAATATTCCAAGATCAATTGTCACTATACTGTATATTGTGCACTGTGAGCGCTGTGTTGAAAAGCGTCGCAGAAAAGAAACGGCAGCAGGAGTTGTAGTCAGACCACTGTCCGTAATTTACAGCTGAAGTGATCCAAGAACTTACCTCACTATGGCCTGAACTCATCTTAGTAAATGGGCGTCCTCGGTATCCCCAGAGTCAGGGATCTATGGAAAGAGGTAATGGGGATATGAAACTTAAGCTCATGGCACGGATAAGAGACAATAATTGTGCTACATGGAGTTATTGTGTCCCTTTTGTTCAGTGGGGCATGAACAGTTCATATCATGAGGCAATCAAGATGACTCTCTATCAAGCGCTCACTGGCAACAAGCCAAGATGTGGTCTTAAGTCAGATTTACCAGATGCATTCATCAGCAAAAAATCGTCTGGTATTGGAGAAGAAGAACTTGAAAGGCTTA
>NC_090733.1:51306624-51316624 GCF_036898095.1 Palaemon carinicauda
TTTTATGGTAAAAATTTACTCATTTTCAGCTGAAGCATGAACTCGCTGAGTAACAGTTATTAGCTGAGTAGAGTTATTTTAATTCAAATTAGATCTCTTACCCTTGCAAAGATGATAGGCCTCCTGCTTCTCAAAATAGGCACGTCTGCAATCATCATTGAACCAGATATTTTAGCAGAAAAAAAGGGATACACCTATCACATGTGTTGATCATATTCTCATTCAAAACAGCAACAGGCTCAACACTTGTACAATTGTGACCAATTGAAATTTAAAAGACCACTCATAATTCGATTCCTGTCTGCTAGAGTTTAAATATAAATATCCCATGAGTATGACTCATCAGCACCAGACTTCTGTCCTAAATACTGATGAAATCAAGGCATGATCAGATGTCCCATCCAGAGAACATAGGTTAGTTTCTATAACGGCAGGGGAGTCAGTGTATACTTTGAGTAGGTTCACTTAAGATGTGCTCACAACCTGATTTAGATTCAAAGTCCAAAGCTCTTAGGCCATGTTGTGTTTATTTTCGTTTTTAATATTAGTTTTCTCTTCCTTTCCATAGATTTAGACAAATTTTACTTCTCACCATACTATGGTTGCTTGACTTGAACATTTTTAGCACTATTAAACCTTTAACTGTGTATTTTTTCCTCTGAAAATTAAATCCAAATTGTTTTTCATTTTTCCATGTGTGGTTTGCCATGTCCATTTTCCATGTTCTTTTTTTATGAGAGAAGCCATTCATGATTTTAATTTTGTTTCCTTCAGAAAGTTCTATAAGCATGTCTCCTCTGCTCTTTCTTGTGCCTACTACCAATTTACTTACCACCAATTCTCCTCCTTTTTTTTTTTTTTTTTTTTTTTTTTTTTTTTTTTTTTTTTTTTTTTTTTTTAGCATTGAAGTCAACCAAAACAGCTGTGAATTACGTATCCTGTTTTAGTAAAAAAATTAGATCTTTATAGGAAAAATTATCCTTCTTCATCTGTACTTTATATATCTTCCCACCGAATGCCAAATGAGCTAAAAGCTTCTCATTCGTGTTGGACAGAATTGCAGTCTTCTCTATTCAGCTTTATTTGGGTAAATTTCCCGCTGCCCAGCCTCACGAATGGTAGAACCCTTGTTAGGAATGGCCCTCGTTGTCTTGTCGTTCGCATCATGGGCCTCAATCTTAATGTTGCCTTTTACAGTGTTAATCATGAAGCCCCTTTTTTTCAGACTCAAACAGTTGGAAATGGGTGGGTCGTTTCCTTGTATCTTTATTGAATTTTTAAGTAATAGATTGCAAAACGTTAATGTTGATGGGCACCATAGTGATTATTCAAATGTGATATCTGTTGTTACACAGGATAGTGTTCTTGGCCCATTAATTTTCATACTACATACAAATAACATGTAGTTTGGCCTAGAAAACAAGCTTGCTACTTGTGCAGATGAAGCTACACACTGCATCAATTCCATCTCCTAAATGTAGAAATGGGGTTGCTGAGTGTCTTGATAGAGGTCTAGCTGAAATTAGTGCATGGTGCACATTATAGAGTATGAAGTTGGATCTTAGCAAAGCTCAAAGTATGATTATTTGTAGGTCAAGGACATTGGTTCCTTAACATCAAGATTTCAGCAGTGACAATATTTCTTCAACTCTGTATGACTCTTTTAAAGTTTTAGGTGTGATTCTCGACAGCAAGTTAACTTTTGAGAAACAGAGTAGGTCTGTATCTTCTTCAATTACACAAAAATTTGCTTAATGACAAAGTCTTTTAAGATTTTTGATGATCCCTCTATTCTGAAGAAGTGTTTTAATTCTTTCATTCTATCCTGTTTTGAGTATTGTTCTCCTGTCTGGTCTTCATCTGCTGAATCTCATCTTATTTTGCTGGAAAGGAACTTACAGTCCATAAAATTTCTTATTCCTGATCTAGATATTAATCACTGGTACCGTCATTCAATTAGTTCATTGTGCACGTTGCATAAGATTCTTCACAATTCTGACCACCCTTTACATTCAGATATTCCCAGATAGTACCACACTGCTCGTAATACTAGGCAAGCAGTTAATTCTAATAATCAGGCCTTCTCCACCATGAGGCTCAATACTACACAGTATTCTAGAAGTTTTGTCCAGCTGTGACCAAGCTGTGGAATGATCTTGTTAATCGGGTAGACAAATCAGTAAGCTTCAAAAGTTTAAACTTGCATCAAATGATTTTGTTTTGGACAGGCTAACATAAATCTTTTCATGGTTTATATATGAAATATCTGTTTTGATGTTAGTATTATTTAAAAAAAAATAATAATTTCAATTGTTCATTGATTCTCATATTGTTTATTTATTTCCCTTCTTTTCCTCACTGAGCTATTTTTCCCTTTGGCTTATAACATCGCCCTTTTCCAACTACGGTCATAGCTTAGCTAGTAATAATAAAATAATAATAATAATAATAATAATAATAATAATAATAATAATAATAATAACCCCATCACTCAGGATGGTTTATATCTTTAGAAAGACAGACGACGCCACAAATTGGCAATGACGGACGTTGTGATCTTATTATGCCTCCCTGTGTTTGTTCACTGTCTGGAAAGTATTTTGTCATTTTCTTTACCACATACTTAGCCACATTCTGTCTGGCTCTATAGGAATAATAACAGGTTCTGTGACCTCCATAAATACATTCTCTCCTTGTGAGTCAAGAAGTACTTGTAGCTTAATAATAACATCGGCATCACTTCTCTCTTTACTCCTCTGAACCAGTGGGTTTATGTCAGTCACGCTGAATGTTTAGTAGTGTCCACTTTCACGACATGGAGGTAGAACATAAGTTTTGTTTTCCATTTTCATGCTTTACCTCTAAAGAAAAATAAAAGTTATACTTAGGGTTTGCTGCAAACATATTCACACTTCCTTATGGAACAGTCTGGCCATTTCAATATTCTGTAGGTTTGATTTTATCACTTTATCACTTTTGCACATTTTGATGAATAAGGAAATATTTTTTCTTATTCTTTATATTAAAATATCTGATCATGCAAAAATTGTTGTAGGTACCGGTTCCGTAACATTATGTCCCATTGTTCTCAAAATATTGAAGAAAATAGATTTTTCAATAAGGATGGAACTAAATTATATACATGTAGAGACTTACATATTGACATGACCGCATATTTGATGTGTTTAATTGAATCTAATACCATGTAAACAGTGAACCCATTTTCCTGGATATTACCACTTATAGTTTCCAAGATATTGGAAAAAGATTGTTTTTTTCAATAGTGGTGAACTTGACTTTGCACGCACTCACGTATGCATCAATATGAGATAGCTTTAAATGCGGTTATTATGATTGTTGACCATGGATATATAGGAACCTATTCCTAAAAAAGAAAGAAAAAAAATTGCTCTTTGGAAGTTTTTAGATTTCCCTAGATGGCAAATGGACTTTAGAAGTATTTGTCTAAAGCGATTTATGTAAGATACAAATTATCGCAAAGAATTTGGTTAAAGTCCGATTCATCTACAAGGAAATTCTCTAAAATGTAAGTTGTCTGACATTAGTTTATATTAGCTCTCTCTCTCTCTCCCTCTCTCTCTCTCTCTCTCTCTCTCTCTCTCTCTCTCTCTCTCTCTCTCTCTCTCTCTCTCTCTCTCTGTATATGTATGTATACATACATATACACACACACACACACACACACACATATATATATATATATATATATATATATATATATATATATATATATATATATATATATATACAGAGAGAGAGAGAGAGAGAGAGAGAGAGAGAGGAGAGAGAGAGGAGAGAGAGGAGAGAGAGCTAATATAAACTAATGTCAGACAACTTACATTTTAGAGAATGCGCCATGACAGATGCTCAACACGCGAATCAATACTATGATAATGAGAGTTATTTGAACTAAAAGGAATTCTTCAAGAGAGAAAACTTGAAGTATTATTATTATTATTATTATTATTTATTATTATTATTATTATTATCACAAGTTAAGCCACAATTGGAAAACCTGGGTGCAATAATCTCAATGGCTCCATCAGGAAAAAAAGTTAAGTGATGAGAGAAACAAGGAATAAAGTAAACTACAAGAGACATAATGAACAACAAAAATATCATGTTTTAAGAACTACAGCAACATTAAATTGGACCTTTTATTTATAAACTATAAAAACTTAGAAATAAAAATCACTAGGTGAAGAGAAACAAGATAAAATACCATATCAGCAAGTGTACCCTCAAGCAGGGAAGAAGAAAGAATTGGTAGAACTGTAAATGAGTATTTTACATTGCAATGTGAAGCAATTGCATTATTTTATCGTCTCTTTATATATTTCTACATATTTTTGAGCCATGGCATATCTAGTTTAGTTGGTTGACTGGCACTAGAAGTTAACGATTATAAAGTTATACATCAAAATTTTTTTGTGACATCGTTACTGGCAAATATATCCCTCCTTTTGAAGTCCCATATATTTTGGCATATTTTAACCAATGAATACTTTGAATTTTATACGTTCTATCCATCAGCCAACAAACGTTGTTGTGATGCGAGGGATCAACATCTTAAAATTGTTTTCACCTTTCTCGTTTCAGTTTTCAATTTAAGGGCATTAATTTCCCCAAGCATTTCTATGTGCTACAGCTTATATGAACTCCCATAGGGATCATTATCAAACCTTGCTCATTATAACTAAACACCACAGGCTTGAATTCTCATCTGGTGAGAAATGTTGTGACGGTAAAATAGAAGTGTAATATGTTTTTTCAGTTTGTATATTGCTTCAGTCTTGTAAGTACTTATCCTTCTTTTATAGCAATGTCAATTATTTATAATTTTTTAGTTATGTATCTGTATTAAGCATTTGTATAAATTAAACAATTTAGTAATGGGGTTCATTGTTTTTATCTCTGGAGATAAAAAAAGAGAAAAATTCCGATGTCTTTTATTTTTTGGCGACCTGTTTCAAAGCAGATATGGGCCGCCCGCTGCGTCTACCTTTACATGAGAGCCACCTAATAACAAATCAAATCTGCCGGTACCTCATTGTGTGTGGTGTGAAAGTCACCAACTGCTCTAGAAATCCATAATTTTCAACGGAAAAAATAAATGTATACCTGGTAAAAGTAAATTGTTGATTAGAACACTTTGATAGATTATTTTTTAGTAAAAAGTAAAATAATAGTAAGTTGACAACCCTAATTGGGAGACAAAGTTAAGCTATGGAGAGAACAATAGTAAGGTGTAAAGGTGTATTTGCAAATGCAAGTAGGAACATGTGAGCTGAACATAAATCAAGTGTAAAATCCATATAAGAAGAAAATGGGTGAAGTGTCACCTAGGGTAGGGGAATTGGAGGTGTAGGGACTAGATGGGAAGATTTTAAAACTTGTTGGCTTAGCCAACAGTTCATCAATGGATCTTTGTGGTTATACTGTAGGAGAATAGGGAGATGGAAAATAGTACTGTAGGTGGTGGGATGAGGCAATAGAAGCTTTTGTGAAGGATGGAATGAGGATAGTTGAGGTCTAGTTCTGTAATAAAAGAGGAAAAAATATGCACGCTTACGGGAGAATGAATAACGCAGAGAGAGAGAGAGAGAGAGAGAGAGAGAGAGAGAGAGAGAGAGAGAGAGAGAGAGAGATAAAACGAAGGCTAGCCACCGCCAAGCATAACAGAAAGTATAAAAAAAAGAAAAATGTAGAATTGAAGATTAATGAACTTATGAATATTATAATACGAGATGTAGGAGGAGAAAAGCTCAAAGATGTGAATGAAGTTCTAGAAGCATCGACTAGTTAGAGCACAAACATAATTGAAGGATGCAGAACCTTAAATACTTAGCGTGCTGTAGAAAATTCTCTCTGAATTAGGTACTTAGGGAATACAAAAGCAGAATAAACGGGTAAAGAAGTCATCGGGAGTTGATGGGATTACAAGGGATATCTTGCAGACTTCTGGAATTAGTTTGAGCGGTTAACAATAATTTTGAGATGTATATAGGTGATTGAAACGTAAAAAAAAATATTGATAGAAATTATTCTTATATTATATGAAATTAAAAGAAATAAAAGTAATCCCAAGAATTAAAGGCCACAATGTAACTCAATATACCGGGGAACGTAAGAAAATTGCCAAAGGACAGATATTTGGAAAACAGCGCGTGTTTTCTCTGAAAAAAAAAAAGCGGAAGATCAACGGACTTTTACGGAACTGTTGTAAAACAAATTTAGATTTAAAGTGGAAAAGCTGAATCTGGCGTGGATGCACTTCAGAAAGGTCATTTATAGAATCAATTATATTTTTTTGAAAGCAGTTAGGAGTTGCATATAAGTAGTGAGCGTTCAATAAAATATGTAATTTTTCTGTTAAAAAGCTGGTATACCCCTCTCCCCGCTCATTTTAATCTATAAGTGTCTAGTTTAAAGCTGAGAGTTTGTTGTTCCCCCATTGGGATGTTTAATTATTTGACTCTCTCTCGCCAAGTGTGTTGTTTCCCGTTGGGCAGTATTTGTCAATCATTAATTGTTATTTGTTTAGTGTCAAGTTGTTAAATTGTTTGGTAGTCACAAGGCTGGCTTTTCAGAAACATTGCTTTTAATAAATATTAGGTTTTCCCAAATGTTTTTGTTACCACTGGCCAATTTTACTATGGATATTTTAACTATCACTGTCCTCCTATTCGTACAACAGGAACTTGTACCACGACCCGAAAAAGGGTCATGTCTTTATATATATGAGTATATATGATATATATAATATATAATATAATGTATAATATATATATATATAAATATATATATATATATATATATATATATATATATATATATATATATATATATATATATATATATATATATATATATATGTATATATATACATATAGGCCTATATATATATATATATATATATATATATATATATATATATATATATATATATATATATATATATATATGTGTGTATATATATATATATATATATATATATATATATATACATATATATATATATATATATATATATATATATATATATATATATACTGTATATATATGGGTACTATGATCTCCAATACAGGGTCTTTAAAATTATAGTTTAGTGAAAGATTTAAAAAAGAACGGCCATGCATTCATTTTGACTGCTTATGGAAATTGAAATGATTAGCATGGCTTAACTACCATCGTTATTCTGTTGATGCTGCATGATTTTTGCTAACTTAGTGAGTAGTTCATTATTGTGAAAAAATTAAGTTAGTTTCCATATAACTTTTTTTTCAGTACAGCCCCACTACTACAAACGCCAAAGCATTCATTTTGACTGCCCTGACTACAAGCTTCAACCGTGTCTAGTGACTAAACCTGTATAAGACGTGTAAGGAAAGACATGCTCAGTTCCATCGCAATATGCACTTCTTAGCTTGATTAGTATGCATTTAGCTTTCCCACTATCAATATGTCTCGTAGGAAGTTTAATGATGAGGAAATATTAGAAGAGTTATTTGAGGATTCAGATTCAGATTCAGATTCAGATTCAGTTCTGTTGAGGAAAGTAAGTCTGATGAAGATGAGTATATTGTACAAGAAGAGGAATCAGGTTCTGATGATGAAGTCAACCAATCTGAGGGTGATGAGGAGTCGGAAGTGATAGCATCAAATTTTGGTTAGTATCGTATTCTCTCTCTCTCTCTCTCTCTCTCTCTCTCTCTCTCTCTCTCTCTCTCTCTCTCTGTTTCATGTCCTTTGTAATATATATATATATATATATATATATATATATATATATATATATATATATATATACATATATATATATATATATATATATATACATATATATATATATATATATATATATATATATATGTATATATATATATATATATATATATATATATATATATATATATATATATCTATATAGATATAAATATAGATATAGATATATATATATATATATATATATATATATATATATATATATATATATATATATATATATATATATATATATATATATATATATATCTTGCTATAGGAGCTTTACCATTATCTATTATTATTGTTTTTGCTATTATTGTTGTTTTTATTACTGTTGTTATTATTATCATTATTATTGTCATGTTTTTTTTTTATATTTTGTTGACATATTAGCCTACTGTGTATTTTTTTTTCCTGAATTCATTATCCCTCACATTTTACAGAGGAACTCCCTTCTCAAGAAGAGGATTTATCATCAAACACGATTAGAGCTAAATGTGGTACGGTGTGGAAAGTAATATCTCAAGCAGATGAAGATTGTGGAAGATTTTCTCAGCAAAACATACTGAGGGAAACTCCTGGCCCCACTTCTTTTGTAAAACGGCTTGTACAAAAAAGGAGCTACATGAGTGCCTTTTCGATACTTATAGATGATTTTATCATTGAACATTTCAGGAAATGCACTGAAGCTCAAGGCAGAAGAGTCTTGAAAAACGATAATTACAAAGTATCTCGTGAAGAAATTCTAGCAGTATTTGGAATCATGTATGCTCCTTGGGATATTGGGAAAGAATCAGTCAATTGATCATATATGGTCAAGAAAATGGGGTCCACCCTTTTTCAGGGATACAATGCCACGTCACAAATTGAAAGAGCTAATGCGGTTTATAAGATATGACATAAGAACAATGAGGTCAGAACGTTTACGTACAGAAAAGTTTGCTTATATTTCTTAATTGTGGGATATCTAGATACATTGAGAATTGCAAAGCTGCTTATAAGCCACATGAGAACACCACAATTGATGAACAACTTTTTTCCCTCAAATTGCCGATGTCCTTTTCTACAGTATATGGGAAATAAACCAGACAAATTTGGAATAAAGTTTTGGATTGCTGCTGATACAGAATCGAAGTATATGCTAAATGTTTTCCCTTACTCGGGAAAAGGTGAATTTCGACCAGCAAATCAGCCCTTACCAACTCATGTTGTGCTAAGACTAATGGAACCATTCACTGGGAAAGGTAGAAATGTCACAACTGACAATTTCTTCACATCGCTTCAGTTAGCTGAACATCTGAAAGCAAAAAAAACACCAGTATTATTGACACAATGAATAAAACCCGTAGAGAAATCCCATCTCAAATGAAGTCATGGAAAGGTCAACTGTATGATACACTTTTGCTGAAGAATAAGGATACGACCTTGGCAATATACCAAAGTAAGAAAAACAAGACAGTCTTTATACTCAGTTCACTTCATAGCACTGTTTCAATAGGAGATGGACAGAAGAAAAAGCAAGAAACTGTTGTGTATTACATTGCAACAAAATTTGGAGTAGACGTACTTGACCAAATGGCACGTAATTATTCCACAAGGTGCCCTTCCAGACGTTGGCCTGTTCATGTATTTTACAATATTCTTGATCTTGCAAGTATCAATGCATGGATATTGTATTCAGAGGTCACAGGGGGAAAATTAAGCCGTCATGATTTTAATCTTGGATTAGCAGAGAATTGGCATATTTTTTGAAAAATCTAGAGTTGGCAGAAAGTGCTGAAGATTCTGATGAGATTTTGGAATATGAGAGTAGAACACCAAATAAAAAACGGAAGCAATGCCAAATCCGCCTGTGCAAAAACAACAAAATCGTGATGACCTGCAAAAAAAGGGAGAAATATGTGTGTGGAAAATGCACTGTTGTAACTAAATAAATTGTATTTTGTATATTGTGCAAGAAGAGAGGATATAAATGTTATTCATCACAGACCTAATATTCAAATTCTCTCATATCAAAACACCAAAAAAATTTCCCCAAATCAATATCGATGTTTATTTCACAAGTTGTTTGGCTAATACCAAGTAACACATGAATTCACAATTCTGAGGACGTTTCCCATAATATATAATTTTTTTTGCATTGGATTTTTATCACTTTTTGCTATTATTGTAAATTTTCATTTAGAGAAAGAAATGAAGAACTTGATTTTTT
>NC_090733.1:51324124-51326624 GCF_036898095.1 Palaemon carinicauda
TATTGTGATGCCTAAGATGTAGGCAGTTTATCACTATATTGTGACGCCTAAGGTGTAGGCAGTTTATCACTATATTGTGACGCCTAAGATGTAGGCAGTTTATCGCTATATTGTGACGCCTAAGATGTAGGCAGTTTATCGCTATATTTTGACGCCTAAGATGTAGGAAGGTTAGCACTATATTGTGACGCCTAAGATGTAGGCAGTTTAGCACTATATTGTGACGCCTCAGATGTAGGCAGTTTAGCACTATATTGTGACACCTCAGATGTAGGCAGTTTATCACTATATTGTGACGCATCAGATGTAGCCAATTTATCACATTGCGAAGCCTCGGATGTAGGCAATCTTATCAATATATTGCGACGCCTCGTAGGAAATTTACCGCTATATTGCGACGCTTCAGACATAGGAAATTTACCGCTATATTGTGACTCCTCAGATTTAATAGTTATAATGTGACGCCTCTGGTGTTGGGAAATTTATAAGTTGTGACACCTCAGTAGTAGGTTTGGAGTAATTTTGAAGTTTTTAGCGATGAATACAGCGCATTTTTTATCGTGAAAAGTGTGGTTGGAAACTGGACAGCAAATGAATCTTTAAAATTAAACATGAAGGAGCAGGAGGCAGTCGACAGAATTATGTAAAGTACATTGACAATGTTTGAACGTTGTTCCAGATAACAAAAATTTTTCGATTTTAATGCAAGTAGGTAGCAAAAAGACAGATTTAGAAATCATAGAAAACCAAAGAATTTAAACTTGTACTGAATACACTGTTCAGGTCATCAATGTATATTAGCCCAGAAAGAGTACAAAAGAGCGGATTTTTTGAAGTGTTGTCAACTAACATGGATGAATGGTCAATTCTTGCTTACATTTTTCAGAGTTATGGACTTGTGAGTGTTATTCATTCTTTCGACGGTTTTGCCACTTTTAAAAATATGTTGAGGTTTTTTATCTCTAATATTGGTGTCCCGGTACAGAGGGAATTGATGTTTTAACTTGAGGTTTGGTGCTCTATACCAAAGGTTATTAATAAAATGGAGGTAAAAATTCTTCACTTAAGTAGAATATTCCAGAGTGAAAGTCCTCTCCATATTGACTTTTGATATTATCGAGGGAAACTTTATTGTTGAACTTTGAGTGTTTACGTAACAAAAGGTTTATTACACACGGCAAAGAAAAAAAAAAGAAAAAAAAAGATAAAATGGGAAATTTTTCGCTGAAATTTAACTTTGATATAGAAGGTAAAGTTTTTTGAAATTATAAGCATATATGTACAATGTTTTATTTTTGGAATCTGCTTTCCAGGATCGTGAATGCAATAAAATGCCAGCAGTCGTCTTTGACGGTGGCATCTAATTTCGACAGGAAATTGGGGGACCTCAGTTGTCATGGGCATCTTCTATCATCGATGAATGACCGCACCGACAAGGCCTACAAACTTGTCTTTCAACAAAGAGAAACTTACAATAATGGTCAAGAGCAAAGCGAAATGCCATTGTATGTTGCTTTATTTATCATGCTTTTATTAGATTCTGGTGCTTTAGTAATCTCCAGTGATCAAGCTATTTATGCCATAACGTGCATGCATGAAATGAGGGGTTACATAGATCCAACGGAAAATTCACTTGTTAAATCTTTGCAAGCACCTGTGAAACATTAAGCTGGTAGATCGGTGCATACAAAGGATCTTTTTGATAATCAGGTGTTGCAGAATCTGCGCGGTTTATATTTTCCTATATTGAAAAACTTCTTTATTATTTTGATAGATCATTAAAGTTTTCTTATCTGAAATTTGGGGAATTAAGTTTATTGTAATTTGAAGATTTCTTAGTTGAACAGAAAAAATAAAAATGAAAAATCACCAATACTGGGAAGTTTTTGATATCGGAAGTTGTCACAAATGCTTTTCCATATTTGATGTATTTTGCATGATACAGAGGAAGCTGGAATGATTTTGTCCTTTGATAGATTTATCTTTAAGAAGTTTTTTAAAAGCTCCTGTAATGTAGCCAAACAGAATTTTTTGTTAAAACTGTGGCTACAAGTTCAAACATTGCAAACGATAACGTCAATGATAGGTGTCTTCATAGACATGAGTGTTGGTAGTCTGTTTCAAGTAAACATGTTTGTCAAAGGCTTCAAAAAGAGGTTAAATGTGTAAATCATTCAACCAGAACATTTATTTCTTTCTCTCCATTTCTTTCCTTCTCTCCCTTTCTTTGGTATTATCTAGGGTCAACAGGCACGGTGCGCTATAATGCAATTTAATGTTTTATTATGTTTATACCTGTAGAGAATGCGGAGTGAAGTGAGGACTAGAATTTTTTCGCGTTACGAAGTATAGCGAGAAAGCAGATCTTAGTGTCTTGTTACTTGAGTTCAGTTGTTATGTAGGCAGTGGCCAATGAGAATTTAGTGTTGGGTGAAACGTATTCGATGTTTGAAGAGGTATTTAGTAAGTGGGCACTTTCTAGCGCACGCTAGCCCGAGCA
>NC_090733.1:51341624-51354124 GCF_036898095.1 Palaemon carinicauda
TCCGATTGAGGGCAGGTAAGTTCATAACTTCGTATGAGTAGGGACAGTTCCAGCGAGGAAGAAATGTCCTTTCCTTTGAGCCTGAAGGCTAGACTTAAGGCTGATCGATAGCCTTTCACTGCCGAGACTGAAAGGCGCATTTCTTCCCGCAAATATACGAGGAACTCCGCTATTGTTGGAATAGTGGCATTGAATGGAGAGATACCCCTTCCACGACACCAACCACAGAAGACTTTCCACTTTGCCTGGTAGACAGATGCGGATGACTTTCGCATATGCCCAGACATCCTAATCACAACTTGTTGCGAAAATCCTCTCTCAGCGAGGAGATGCTGGATAGTCTCCAGGCGTGAAGTCATAGCGAAGCTAAGGTTTTGTGGAAGATGTTGGCATGTGGTTGTCTGAGTAGCTCGTGTCGCGGAGGGGGTTCTCTCGGAAGTTCCGTTAGGAGTTGCAGATGGTCCAGAAACCTTTCCGCGTGATGCCATAGCGGAGCTATGTGGGTCATTGAAAGATTGAGCAATGTTCTGGTCTTGTTGAGCACTATCCTCATCAGACACAACGGGGGAAAGGTGTACACGTCGATGTTGTCCCACCGTTGTTGGATAGCATCTTGCCAGAGTGCCTTGGGAGGGGAGCAGTACAGCGGAAGCTTG
The DNA here is from genome assembly GCF_036898095.1 of Palaemon carinicauda. NCBI lineage: Eukaryota > Metazoa > Arthropoda > Malacostraca > Decapoda > Palaemonidae > Palaemon > Palaemon carinicauda. The sequence goes on from NC_090733.1 coordinate 51,342,281, forward strand.
AAGTTCAACGCTGTCTCAAACAGATCCATAATTGGGGAACCCCACAAAGTCAGGACTTTGTTGGCTACTAGATGATCCAAAGACCACTCGGTACTCACTATCTGAGATGCTCTCCTCAGACTGTCGGCGAGCACATTCCTCTTGCCTGGAATGAAACTTGCCGATAGTGGATTCGAGTGGACTTCGGTCCATCTCAGTATCTCTACTGCGAGATGGGATAGCTGCTTTGAAAAGGTACCTCCTTGCTTGTTGATGTAAGCCACTACTGTGGTGTTGTCGCTCATCACCACCACAGAGTGACCCGCCAGGTATTGTTGGAACTGTTGAAGGGCCAGGAAGACGGCCTTCATCTCTAGAAGATTTATATGGAGGCACTTTTCTGATTCTGACCACAGGCCTGAGGTCCTGTGGTGCAGAAGGTGGGGCCCCCCACCCTTTCTTTGAGGTGTCCGAAAACAGCATCAAATCCGGGGGGAGGACGAGAAGATCCACTCCTCTTCGTAGCTTCTCGTCTGTCACCCACCACTGGAGGTCCATCTGTTCCGCAAGTCCCATATGGATCAGGACATCCGGGGAATCGTAACCCTGATTCCACAGACTTGAGTCGCCACTGGAGGGGTCTCATCTTGAGGCGACCGTTGGGAACTAGATGAGCCAAAGATGAGAGGTGACCGAGGAGACGTAACCACGATTGGGCTGGAAGTTCTTCTTGTCTGAGGAAAGGGCTTGCGACCCTCCTCAGCCTTGCTATCCTGTCGTCAGATGGGAAGGCTTTGTGGAGATTGGTGTCTATGATCATGCCTAGGTATACCAGTCTTTGAGTGGGAAGCAGAGAGGACTTCTTGAGATTTACCATGATGCCCAGATCGTGGCAAAGTCCCAGAAGTTTGTCTCGGTGTTGAAGAAGGGATGACTCCGAGTCTGCTAGGATCAGCCAGTCGTCCAGATAACGGAGGAGACGGATGCCGATCCTGTGTGCCCACAACGATATTAGGGTGAACACTCTGGTGAAAACCTGTGGTGCTGTGGAGAGACCGAAACACAGCACCTTGAACTGGTAAACCTTGTTGTCTAGGCTGAATCTTGAGTATTTCCTTGAAGACGGATGGACTGGGATCTTGAAGGGCGCGTCCTTCAGATCCAGTGTACACATGAAGTCTTGCGGTCTCACTGCAAGTCTGACCGTGTCTGCGGTCTCCATGCTGAATGGAGTTTGCTTGATAAACTTGTTCTGAACTGAGAGGTCGATGACTGGTCTCCAGCCTCCAGATGCCTTCTTTACAAGAAAGAGTCGACTGAAGAAGCCTAGAGACACGTCGAGGACCTCTTGGTGAGCGCCATTCTTGCCCATGGTCTGGACTTCTGCCTGAAGGGCTTTCCTCCTTGCTGGTCCCATGGCAAGGGAGCTTAACGACACTGGATTCGCTGTCGGGGGAGGTAGAGATGTTGTGAATGGGACACGATATCCCTGACTGATTACGGGAATCGTTCGGGAATCGGCCCCGAGTTGCTGCCACCTGTTCGCGCAACTTTGTAGGCATCTCCTCACTGGTGGACATGCAGGGGGACTGCCAATCCTAGCATTTGCGGCCTCGGCCGCTCCCTCTAGGATTCTTCCCTCCCCTGGAAGATTTCTTGCGTTTCTTATCCTTGACAGGAAAGGGATTAGACACCACCGTCTTCGCTGCCGCTGCCGGTTTCGTGTCTTAGTAGGGCGTGGCGGCTGGGGTGCTGGAGGTTTAAAGGGCTTAGATATCAGAGCCCTATGCAGGAGGGAGTCTTGGTGGGACTTCCTCCACCTCTCAGCAGCCTGCTCCACGTCCCTAGGCTCAAACAAGTTCGTTCCCATCACGGAAGAATGTCTGAGCCTGCTGATCTCGGTGTTAGGGACCTTTTGATGGAACCTCTCAGACACCGCATCTCGACGTTTCAAGATGGTGTTTCCCCACAAGTTCGAGACTTGATAGGCTAGAAACTCAATCGTGCGAGTGCCTGAGAGTAAAAAGGTCTCCATAGCCTTCCTGGTACATTCTTTGGATAAATCCTCTGAACGTATCAGGATACCTAAGGTCCCTAGCCAGATATCCAGCCACAATGTGGCCTGCATGGCACACTTTGCCACCTTCTCCTGGCTAAGGATCTCAGTCGCCGAGGATGAGACCTGCCAGTTGGAGAGTCTCTCAAGAGGGACTCCCCTGGTAAGCTCTTCCAACGAATGGTGAAGGGGAAGAGCCAAACAAGTCTCCTCTACGATGTCGAAGTACCTCCTCTGTTGTACACGAGGAGGTGGGAGGAGCTTGTTGCCGGTGCTGGATTGGCTGGAAGAGGCAAGCTCGGAGAGCTGGACTTCGATCTTGTCCGTGGCACTCTTGACCCCTTGAGACCAGGGCAAAGCTGCACTGGCCTTCGAGGGTTTTTGAGTCCCAAAGACTCGGTGCTAGACCGTGTCTTTGCCCTCACGAGGAGAAATCTCTGGGTCAGCAAACCCATTGAGAGTCCTCATAAGGGTCAGAACCAGCCAGAATACATATTTTGACTCCTGCAGCTCTCCTCCTGAAGGACTAGCAGCAAAGTCTCCTGTCCCCAAAGGCTCTTCTTGGGGGGACTCACAGACGTTCTCCAAATGACTGGCTGGCTCCGGTCTAAGTCTTGATGAAGACTTTGGCACTGTCTTGGAGTCCTTTGACTCCTTCCTGGGAGGGATGCAAGACTCCAACAACGATGGGGGTCGGCTCTTCTCCACCCCTACCTGAGAAGACTTTCTAGCGCGAGGTGGGGTTTCCCTCATTGGTGCGATGGGGGAACGCCTCACTTCACGTGATTCCCTGAGGACGGGAAGTCTTCGTCCGAAGGGGAGGGAGAAAAAGTCTGTGGGAGTGAAGGGGCCTGCCTCAAAGACTTACGAGGAGTCTGCTTTGCCCTCCGAGAAGTTACCACGTTTGAAACTCCTCTCTTCCTCTTCAGGGGAGTAGAAGCTGCCAAGGATTTTTGGCCTAGGTCAGATAGAACAGGCTTAAACGCCTGCATGACCGCTCTGACCAGTGTCCCAAACCAAGGCTGCTGGCTGACGGCTGCGCTGTCAGATACTCCCTCTGGAAGGAAAGGGATCGGCCGATCCCTGGGAGGAGTTACCAAATGGGGGGTTTGCCTGAAAAGAAGATGATGAAGAATAAATGAGCCTGGACCTTTCTGGAAACTTCCCCCCCGGCCAGTGAGCGCGCTGTTCCGCGCTTGCGGGGGTGGGGGGGGGGAATGTGGCGATGGCGACCTTGTTGCGCGCTGTCCTGCGGCCTCGCACGTGGGAGGGCGATCACGCGATGAGGAATTCCCGAGGTCGCATGCAGGAGACTGTTGGCGCACGCGCGCGAGGGCGATGGAGAGGGGGCGTGCGGGCGAGTGATGGCGCGTAGAAGAGCGTACCGGATAGAGCAGAGGGTGCGCAGAAGGTAGTTTGCGCGCTCGCGCGTGCAGGGGTGAATGTTCAGCCCGTGGGCGCATTGGGCGCGCGTGCAGGAGAGACATCTCTTGCGCACGGGCGCACAGGTGTGCACACATCAGAATGGGGAGATGGGCGTGGGCGCGCATCCTCGTGGGCGCGATTGGGTGACTGCGCGCAAACGCCTGCTGGTGAGGGATGGCGCGCAGGTGAAGAACGACGGTGCGTCGGCAAGCAGTGGCGCGTTTGCGAGTGCTGACGAGCAGGGGAAGCATTTAATTTCCCTACTGCGCTCAGGTCGGAAGATCGTGGGCGCGCAGAAGATCGTTGGCGCGGAGAGCGCTAGCGCACATTTGAGTGCTGGTGCGCAGGAGAGCGCTGACGCGTTGGCGCGTTGGCGAGTGTTGGCGAGTGCTGGCGCGCATGGCGGAGAGAACGATGGCGCGCAGGAGAACGATGGCGCGCATGGCGCGCAGAAGGTTGAAGGCGCGCAGTGGTGCACTGGCTATCGGGGGAGCCCTGGCGCGCAGGTGAGCGCTGACACACAGGTGAGCGCTGGCGCGCTTTAGCAGGAACATCAGCCAATGGTGAGCGCTGGCACGCAAGTGAGCGCTGACGCGCTTTATCAGGATTGTTGGCAGCAGATGAGCTCTGGCGCGCAGGTGAGCGCTCTCGCGCGCAGGTGAGCGCTCGCGCGCAGGTGAGCACTGGTGCGTAAGGGACGTATGCGCCAATTTGTTGCCCCGAAGGGACCATTGCCTGTCTCACAAAAACAGGATGGGTAGGCGCCCACAGCACATCAGCAGCCAGGAACAGCGATGGCAGGCCAACAGGTCTGACAGGTGGAAGGTCGACATGTCCTTTGTAAGGACGACCTTCCATCAAAGGGGATCGCGAACGATCCGCTGAGAGGTCCAGGGTTGTAGCAAGAACAGTCGGAGATCGATGACGAGGCTCCTGTGCGGCGGACTGCGTCGAAGATGATGAACCGAAGAGGCACCTCCTCACACCCTTGTGAGGTGAAGGAAGGCCTCTCCGGTGAAGAGGAAGGCAAGTTTTACTCTATATACGCCCTCTGGGGGCCGTTGGGTCAGCGAGTTGACCATCAGCAGTTCTCTGAAGAGGAGTCTCTGTGAGTGAACTCCCCCGAGGGGGAGAATCACCGGCAGGAGAGACTATTGGACTTAGTTCCTCCCTCGAAGGTTGAGCAGATTGAGAAACTAAGCCTTCAGCTACAGCAGGTTGATCAGTTTCTGAGGTCAGATATACCGCATCGGAAGCCTCTGCCACCACAATGTCAACGATAAACAGAGGATCGACCTCTGCCAAAATCGGCGATTGTTTGACAGCGGCACCCAACGGGATCATGTTAAGCAAGGCTTCCTTGGAGGGTGAACCCTTGAGCCCCAAGGAAGACCAAAGCTGGAACAAATCATTAGTGCTTACATTTATATTTAATTCCTTCCCCGGGGGAGGAGGAGGAGCTGCCTCGCTATGGGAGGCATTCTCTCCCAAACCCCGAGGTCGGGAAAAAGGAACTATGGCCTACGCTACCCCTCGACGGTCTCTCGGAAGAAACAGATTGAGCAGGAGCTTCGGACGAGGTTTGGGCAACGGAAGAATAGTCCTTGGGAATTTCTCCTTTCAAAGAAACCTTCGAAGGAGAAATATCCCGCTTGGACTACTTCTTCCGTCGCCGAGAAAACCTCTCCCAATGGGAGGTAGACCCCTCCCTACAGTCACCACATTTATTAGTTCTATCCCACCATTGGCCCCTACATTGAGGACAAAGGGTGTGACGATCCGTCTCGACCGCCGACATAAACGTACCACAAGGGCAGTCGGGTAATCCAGGACACTTGCGCATGATTGCAGAGGCCAACTTCACAAACACACCTGTAGAAGAGAAAGCAAAAAGACATTAATGGCTGTCAGAGAGGCGAGGGTGAGAGCGGACACGTCTGACTACCACCCGAGCCGAGAGCAAGGTGAGCTCAAGCACAGGTGTGTGTGAGGGGGGGGGGAGGGGTAGAAAGATACCCTCCCTATTCCCTGCTAACTAGCGGTGGGGTAGTAAACCCTCGTTAAAATTCTGATGGCTCGTCATTTCAGCTACGCCGAAATAGCGTGGTTTGTATGTCAGTTACGGAACAAACAATAATTAATGATAAACACTCACTCTTAAACTCCCTGTAATAGAAAACAATTACACACTTAAAGAAAGATCATCAACACATGCATACTAAAAGGTGAGAGGGTCCAGAAAGGAGGCGGCAAACGAAAAGTAAGAATACCCTAACAAATAAAATCTAACTATCCCTAACAAGTTGACGATGGTTGGTTTGATTGAAAGGCTTTCACAAACTCCACTAATGACATCAGCTGATTATCACAGGTCGTGATCGCGATAATTAAATACAGGTATGATTATTATTACCTTAGGACAGAGAGGTCCCCTTGGCTTTAACTGAACCAAGAGAAGTACACAAAATGCTGGATAAAAAATCCTTGCTGCAGAGAAAGGATATCCAAAAAAGCTAAACAGCTTCACAATGTAGCTCTGTAATGGTGAGGAATAAATATAGTTCCAACAGCAATCGTCATGCCCTTCAAGGTTGGAGGCTCAGAAACACACTGAGGCCAGCTCCTCCAAGCATAAACCTCCATACCTCGGATAATGAAGGAGAGCAGCCACGTAACCAACACAACTTGAAAATATAAAATAGTCATTAGCCAATAATAAACACCACTTCTATACTTAACATTAAAAGTCTAAAAACTTGAATAATTCAGAAATTAATGACAACTAAGTTACACCTCACCCGACCAAAAAAAAAAAATTTCCCCACAATATTTTTTTTTTTTTTTGTAAAATACATTAACATTTAACTACAATATATATGTAATCACCTATTGAAATAATAAAATAACAGAAAAAATAGTCATTAAACAAACTGCAAAGACATGCCAAACAAAAGGAAAGAAGGTGGCAAGTACCAAGGTTTGCAGCTCACAAGGATAACAATATATATAACATATAATAACAACCTCTTAGACCTAATAATATTCACTGGAAAAGATTCCAAAACCAGAAACTCTCAACATCACTATTCGATAAATAGATACCCAACCTAAGAGTTTCACATCCTCACACCGTTACTAAACTTAAAAACGAGTTATTGCACTAACAACCGGATTCTGTATATATAGTCCAAAGGCAATAACCTTTTCCACACTCAATATACTGTTCAATTTCATGGATATACTTCACTCACTATTAATAAATGTTGATCTCAAAAACCACTGTCTTTTTCAGTGTTATATCACACTTATCACCATTGTGTCCAATACATACACACACACTGAACGACACAGAGAAGACCACCACAAGACTCCCCTGCACAAACAAACACACAAAATCGATTAAGTCTAACTATTAGCCTGAAAATACAGGATAACCGGATTAGTGCCTATCTCCTTTCTTAGCTTATCGTACCTGACACCTCAAAACCTTAGACCACCTAATTAATCAACCATTAGCAAGAAACCAGTGATCACCCTCACCTTTTAACCTTAAATATCCCGTAAACTATACTTAAAACATTATAGTCTTCTGTAAAGAAACCATGATTAATAAATCTTAAATATACATTTGTTTCTACTCACTACGTGCCCACTTCAACAGCACACACACCATAGTTAGAGCGATACAGATACTACCTTTAATAACTGCATAGCCCTCTGCCAATAAACTAATATTCAACGCTGCGAGAGAGAAAATCGGCACCAATATTATCCTTTCCTGGGATGAGGGAAAATTCTAAATTCCACTCTGGCAGCATGACACTCCACCTCATCAATCGTTGATTTTTATTCTTGTATCTGCTGATGAAGGTCAGGGGATTTTGATCCGTCAAGACCTTAATAGGTGTATCTGAGGAGGAGATATAAACCTGAAAATGGTTAATAGCAAATATTAAAGCAAGAGTCTCTTTCTCCACAGTGGAATACCTACATTGAGTGGAGGATAACCTTTTAGAAAAGAATGCGACAGGATGAGAAACTCCCTGTTCGTCATTCTGCAACAACACCGCTCCTACACCAACGTCACTTGCATCCGTGGCAAGAGAAAAAGGTGGGTCAAAATCAGGAGCCCTCAAGACAGGGAAATTAATTAATGCTCTTTTCAAATTATCAAATGCCCTTTGTGTTTCATCAGTCCAGACAAAAGCTACCTTCTTCCTTAAGAGATTAGTCAAAGGATCGGCGATGTCAGAAAATTTCTAACAAACCTTCGGTAGTACCCACCCAACCCAAGAAATTCTCTGACATCCCTCCTGCACTTAGGGATTAACATTTTTTTTCAATACATTCGATATTTGCTGGCTTAGGAGCAACTTTACCAATACCAACTTCATGACCCAAATATACAACCCTCGCCTTTGCGAATTCACTTTTCTTTAAATTAATTACTAAACCTGCTTTCTTCAAAACCTCAAACAGTGCCCTAATACGTTTTAAATGAGTTTCCCAATCATCACCATAAATAACAATATCATCAATATAAACAACACACCCTTCTAAACCATAGACTAAAGTATTCATTAACCTCTGAAAGGTGGCAGTCGCGTTCTTCATACCAAACGGCATCACTTTACATTGAAACAGTCCGTGTGGTGGTACGAAAGCATACAGGGCCCTTGCCCGTTTCGAAAGAGGAACCTGCCAATAACCTTCCAGCAAATTGAATTTACTTGGCCTCACCCATAAATCAATACAATCCTCAATTCGAGGTAATGGGTAACAATCAGACTTAGACAATTCATTCAATTTACGGTAATGAAAACATAACCTGAAATTACCGTCGGGTTTCTTTACCAATACAGCAGGTGATGACCAAGGACTTTGACTAAGTTCAATTAGGTCATGTTTTAGCATATAATCAACTTCCTTCGCTACAACCTCATTTTTGAAGGGATTCAACCTGTAAGGAGATCGTTTCATAGGAGTGGCACTACCTACGTCCATGTCATGCTCACGAACAGAAGTCCTTCCCGGTAAATCCAAAAGAATTCCTTATAATTAAATACCAGTTTCTTTAAAGACTTTTGTTCTTCAAGTTTCTTTAAAGACTTTTGTTCTTCATTACTGAAATGAGAAACCATTCCAGAATTTTTTTTTTAAAGAATTCTTATTATCTGAACGCCATTCACTTCCATTAAAACAATTATCATCAATACTTTCACCCTCTGAAAAAGAAAAATGGTTATCGTTCTCAGAAACTACAACATTCCCTATGGTTGCCACGGAATGACTTTCTCCTGTTCCATATAAGCCTTCAACATATTTATGTGACAAAGCTGAAAAGGTTTCCTTCTCTTTGGAGTTTCTACTTAATAATTAACTTCACTAATTTTTTTCAGAATTTTCCAAGGACCTGAAAAAAGACGCTTTTAATGGATCTCCTGGAATGGGTAACAAAACCAAAACTTTGTCGCCTACCGCAAAGTCACGTGATTTAGACCTTCTGTCAAAAAAAGTACTTCATTCTTTTTTGGCTACACAATATATTTTCACCTGCAAATTTCCAAGCCTTTGTTATCTTATCTCCTAGATTAGACACATAATCTAATAAATTTATCTCAGGGACGTCTCCCTCCCAGGACTCTCGAACAACATCGAGAGGACCTCGAACACAATGGCCAAACACAAGGCTGAAAGGCGAAAAACCTAAAGACTGACTTGGGACAGAACAAAAAAGGGAACAACAAATAAGGTAATTCCTTATCCCATTCAGAACCATTAATCAAACAATATTTCTTTACCATAGATTTCAGGGTTTGATGAAAAATCTCCAGAGCTCCCTGACTTTCTGGATGATATGGAGAAGAGGTCACATGTTTTATATTTAATTCTGCCATTTTATCTCTGAAATGCCTGCTAACAAAATTAGAACCACAATCCGATTGAATTGTCTTAGGCATCCCAAACCTGGTGAAAAGTCAATTAGTATATCTACAATTTTAACACTTTTTATAGTACGTAGTGGTATTGCCTCGGGATATCGAGCCATTCTATCCATGATAGTCAAAATATATTCATTTCCACTAAGAGTCCTTGGTAATGGTCCAACAACATCAATAATGAATGACCTCCTTGAAAGGTTCGGAAACCACTGGAATATGACATAGAGGCGCTTTTGGAATAAGCTGATTGGGTTTACCGACCTTCTGACAAACATCACAGCTATTGACAAATTTCTTTGCGTCCGCCTTCAACTTCGGCCAATAATAATTCATTAGCAACTTGCCGGAAGTCTTATGAATGCCAAAATGTCCGGCCAAACCACTTTCATGCGCCAGTGATATCAACTAATTCCTGTAAACAAATGGAACCATTATCTGTTTCAAATTTCATAATCAATATTATCAGCCTAGATAGGCCTACTCAACCTGTATAAAATATTATTAATTATTTTAAATTTGGGACTAGTTATATCAGACACCTCACCTGACTCAATAGGGAGATCCCGAAAATTCTTTTTCTGAGCTTTGACAAGCTCTTCAGTAGTCCAATTCACTTTGTCCTTCAAAATCCCAAGATATACAACTACGCTATCACTACGTTCTAAACTACTTAAATGTACATCAATTGTTGACTCTGCAGCATCAACAATTCTAGCACTAGAACGAGTAACTGCTGCTACCTCACTATCAGGATTTATTAATATGGGATAGGTATTATTCTTAAGATCAACATCATTCCCTATCACAACATCAACATTTTTAACCGGAAATTTATCAACGATGGCCAATTTCAAATTCCCTGCAATGGAAGGGCAAATTAAATTAAAATTTTCAATAGTGTAAGACTTTACAGTATCAGAAAAACCAGACAATACCACGAATTCCTCACTTTCAGGAACAAAATTACATGGCAATACCTCCCTAAGGATCAAAGACTGAGCTGCTCCAGTATCACGCAAAATACGTACTGGTCTTTTCTCGGACGAATTTGCGGAAGAGACACTACCGAAGGACAAATACTTATTAAAACAACCATGTAGTCATTAATCGGCATTTTGCGATTTTCTAAATGTATAACACATGCTCTTTACGTGAACCTTTTTATTGCAAAAGAAGCACGTCAATGTCTTTTATTAGGTCTATTACCCCGGTTAGTAGAAAAATTAATATTAGTATTGGCATTGCCCTGATCATTACCTCTATAATTATTTCTAGTAAACATCCCTGCATTATTATTGTTAAAATTATTATTCCTACCTACTTTACCCCAACCAGACTTCACATTTTTCGTTACTCTCCCTAATTCACTCTCATGAGACAAATAATACTCATCACTAGCGATGGCTACCTCCTGAATGATCTTTAGTTTTAACTCTTCGAGGTGGACCTTCAGTTTATCCGGGACACACATCTCAAACTCCTCCACCAACATTAATTCCATCAATTTCTCAAATTTTACCACTTCCTTGGACTTGAGCCAATCACTAGCATATTGTTCCTTTGACCTTGCAAATTCAATAAAAGTTTGATCTCTACTTTTTCTAAGTTCCTGAAGCGTTGCCTATAGGCTTCAGGGACTAACTCATAGGCCTTCAAGACAATAGCCTTCACACACTCATAATCTGATGACAGATCCTCCTCCAGAGTTACATACACCCTCTGAGCTCTTCCAATTAATTTACTTTGTGTACGAATGGCTCAATACTCTTGGGGCCACTCCAACCTTGCTGCAATCCTCTCAAATGATACAAAAAACTTTGCTACATTGTCTTCCTCAAATTTGGGCACAAATTTGAGAGCCTGCGCTAAATTAATAGCAGGCGTTACTAACCTATTCGGGGAAGGGGGGGGGGGGGGGAAGAAGAACCTGTGTCTCTCATGGCAATCTCATGGTGCCTCTCCTTTTCTCTTTCCTCAGATTTAAACTTTTCTATTTCAAACTCCATCTGCCTCAGAGCAATTTGCCTATCCAAAATATCTACAGACTACAGTCCTTTATCAGATTTCACTTGTTCCCCACCAGCCTTTACAGTTTTAACACATTCATAAATTTGCAATAGCAATACACCCTTTCTTAAGGACACTTCATATTCCAATTCAAAATGCTGCTCTACAATTTCCAAATCTTCCCTATTCAACTCTGCAAGCCTTTCTTGCCACCCCTCTCCGCTAAGGAGTTCTAGTACATTAACCATAATGACCACTATTATTCACACAGAATACTAAATTTAAGCAAAACAACCTCGAGGAGGTGAAAATATGCTGCCTGAAAAATAACCCCAAGAATTAAATTTGCACATAAACTGGTGAATACTTAGGAACGAGAATATCCTGTAACGGTCGCCATTTTATGATGGCTGGCTTGACCACCACACAAAACAC
>NC_090733.1:51359124-51364124 GCF_036898095.1 Palaemon carinicauda
AACATCCCGCCAGATTGTTATATGGGTGTTTTCACTCACAAAAAGGTAGTGTTCCATGCTAGCACTGCCTTCTTCTTGAATCTTAACAGCATTTTCGGCTTCCCAAATATTTTGCCTGTGCTTTATTCCTTTTTTAATTCTATTTAGTCATAATGCTCTCAATATCTACCGTAGGTCTTTGTGTTGCCTGTTTAGCCAAAAGGTCAGCAGATTCATTCATAGAAATGCGAATATGAGAGGGAACCCAGAAAAAACAAACAAAAAATCTTCTCTCTTTGTAATGACAAACTTAGTTCTTACAAAGAATAACTACATTATTATCTATAGATGTTTTACTGTTCAGGGCAAATAAAGCACTCTTCGAGTCAACAAAAACTAACACATTTTTGCTTCTACATACCACCACTCTCAAACCCTTATGAATGGCATACGATTCTGCTGCCGTAGAGGAAATATTATCTTCAAGTCTTTAAGAAATCCTTTCATCAATGCAAATATCATTGCCATAATATTCCCTGATGTATTGACAGTGTGTTGAACAGACAATGTGTCGAAATGGCAAAGTCGAAGAATGAGCAAGAAAAAGAAAGTGTGAGAGAGAATAAAGTATACCATTGTCAAATGACATCGTTATCAAACAAAGTAGTAAACGTTCTAGTTAGCTAAATAGTATCTAGTTGAATTATCGACCTGTTAAGAGATTATGAGTGTTTGAGGGATAGAGTAAACTATCCAGTTATCGAATGATGTAAATTATTTGTTATCAAATTAGCAAGTAGATGTTAAAAACTTAACAAGTAAAGTATCTAGTTAGCTAGATGGTATCTACTTGAGCTATCGGCTTAAAATGGTTGTTTTCAAATTAACTAGTGAACTCTCTAGTTACCTATCAAACGTTGTTTACATTGATATACATTTTACATATCCATTCTGCTAAAGCCTCACTAACCAGTTAATTTCAATTTAACAATGTACCAAAGATTTCAAAACGGAACTTATAAAGACTAAGATAATTTTAGAGGAAATGCAATAAGACTAAGATGTTAGAAAAAATGCAATCCTAAATCAAAGACTGAAAAGTATTTTTGACACATAACACTTCACTGTTGGTTAGATTATCTTAGAACCATCGTGCATAACCTCTAAGCGAGTTTTGGTGATATAAATGTAATTCGTTCATTAATATTTCATTGATACATTTATACATTGGTATTTTCTTATTTTGCATTTTCTCATTAATAAAATGTTCAATCCCTAATTTTTATTTGAAGACCATGTGAAGTGAATGAAAAATTAATTACTAAGTAAATATTAATACAATCTGAACTTATATTACCAAATTTGTTTTATTATAGTTACATCTTATATGCATATTGTAATAATTTTTTACCTTTTAATTGAATGCTATGTAAATGAGAGTTTAATCTTTAAGTAAACATTGATACAATAACTTGAGTTGTTATATTACCAATTTTGTTTTAATTGCTTTATATATATCACATATATTGAAATTATTTTATCTTTCACTTTTGTTTGTAGTATAAACATTTTAACTGTGATTTTATAACAAATCATTTAATTTTGCATACTTACAATATATAGTGAACTAGATACTTAACAGGTCGATAATTCAACTAGATACTATTTCGTGCGCGGACGGGATGCCGAATGCATTTTTGCCGAAGGACAAGAAGCAGAAGCCAGGAAGCCGAACGGACAGAATGCCGAACAGACATAATGCCGAAAGGACACAATGCCTAACAGACGTTAAGTCGAACGGACAAAATGCCGAATACTGCTACGACTAAATGTAATTATAAGCAAATATATATATATATTTTTTCCTTTAGTCCAGTAAGAAAATCAATGATTATTTTTTTTTATTCAGAACACCTGTAAAAGACAAAAGGACGTAGGCCTGAAATAAAAGTAAAATGCTTGATAATCATTTTATTTCTACAATATACTACATACAATATGTGTTTATTTAAAAGATAAAATGTGTCGGCTGGGTTAAAAAAAGTTAAAAACCTACATAGTATAATGTATAAGAGAAAAAAAGAATATTTAAAAATTGTGAGCTAAAGACGTAAAAAAGTTAATCCTTCATCCTTATCATAAGAACAAAATATGGATTTTATCCTATCGTTAATGGCATCGTATTTCTTGTTAAGTCGTGTTATATCAATCCCTGCAAAAGCTTGTTCAATTAGAATTTCATTACATGCTTGTTCATTTCTGATAACCTTTAGTAATTTGGCGAATGTTGGATGCGTTATGTTGATTCTCTTTTTAAATGCCTGATGCCAGCCTTCAAGGGAATTGTTTGTTCTCGGTAAATCATTATTAACGCGAGTGTGAACAGACCACAAATCAACATCAAACAGTGGTTTCCTCCTTCGACCTCGCTGGATTATCCCTAACCATGTACTTTCAAAGTAAACCAAAAAATCACTTAACAATTCATCCGTTTGAGCATCTAAGATATTTACCAATTCGTTAAATAATTCATGTACATCTGCGGGTGGAACGAAGGCAAGTGCTTGTAACTGCTTGATAAAAAGTGCGTTATTGGGTTCAACATACCACTGCTGTAGACCACAAGACTGGATGTTTCGCCATAAACATTGGCCAAAATGAAAAAAACAACCTGATAAAAATGTATTAGGAAAGTTTTTTTTAATGCTATTTATTGTTGCTCTTTCGAAATCAACAGTTATTGAATCAGTAAAGGAAAAAAATATAAATATAAATAACTACAGAGCATGAATAGTAAACTAGCATATTGTTACTTAAAGAAGTAGTTAAATAGTAATTATCAAATTAGTTAAAAGTTAAAGTTGGAAGAAGAAAACAATCTTAAATACGGTATTTTCTTATTTTTTTATCCATTAACGATACTTATCATTTACATAATAATTTTCTTTTTTATTTATGGCTGAAAGATTAAGTGATTGAAAGAATGAATAGATAAATGAAAGAAATCATTTATCAATTTGCAAGAGAGATATTTATATAGAGTATATAAAAAGAGATATAGTCATTATTCGGCATTTTGTCCGTTCGACTTAACGTCTGTTAGGCATTGTGTCCTTTCGGCATTATGTCTGTTCGGCATTCTGTCCGTTCAGCTTCCTGGCTTCTGCTTCTTGTCCTTCGGCAAAAATGCATTCGGCTAACTTTGATTGGATATTGGGGATGATTGGGTCAAAAGTTAAGGCCAAGCTCACGATAAGGTCAAAAAATCTTTTTTGCCATATCATGGCCAATTCTTTTTTATCCTATTTGCATGAAACATGCCAATTTGGGCATAATTTCATTGCATATCTCGTGATATACAATATGATAGAGTGTTTGTGTATCTATCACCTTCCCCTTCTTTGTTGCAGAGAATGTTATGTTTTGATAGGTGTGGTCATTTTATGTTTGTGATTTGCATAACTTGAAAACTATTCTACTGAATATCATGAAATTTAGTTGGATGATTGGGCATGATCCAAAGAAATTTTTATTAGATTTTGGGTATGATTACGCAAAAAGGCAAGGACGAGGTCACGAAAAGGTAAATCACGAATCACAAATGGCAAAAACTATTTCACCGAATCTCATGAAATTTGGTGGGAAGATTGGCTATGATCGAAGGACAATTTGATCAGATTTGAGTGATTGGTCCAGAAGGTCAATGTCACGAAGAGGTAATCAATGTCTTTTTGCAATGTCATGGACAATTTTATCCGATTTGTATGAAACTTGTGTTAAAATGTGTTTGATTCAATTGCCAATCTTGTGATATAAAACATGATATAGTGATATCATAACTATTCTTTTTTTATTTATTTGTTTGCATGTCATTGTGTTTGACTTGCATGACTCAAAACCTATTTGACGGATTCTTATGAAATTTGTTGGGATGATTGCCCATAATCCATGGACGATTTGATTATATTTTGGGAGTGATTGTGTCGAAAGTCAAGGCCAAGATGGCAAAAAGGTTAAAAAACATCTTTTTCTATATTGTGGCTAATTTCTATTTGATTTGCATGTAACTAGTGCCTTTATGTGGGTAATTCAATTATCTATCTTGTGATATACAGCATAATATAGTGTTATCATTACCTTAGTGTATTTGTTGTTTTTGTATATCAGTCTGTGTGTTTTGATTCGCATAGCTCAAAAAACTGTTTGACCTAACTCCATGAAATCTGGTGGAATCATTGGCCATGATCAAAGGACAATTTGACTATATTTTGGAAGTGATTGGGTCAGAAGTCAAAGTTAAGTTAACGAAATGGTAAAGAAATGTCATTTTGCTATACAGTGGTAACTTTTCATCTGATTTGCTTGAACATCACCAGTTTTCTTGCTGACAAAAGTGGCGGTGACGAAGCTATGCGATCTACCGAGTGCCCTTTCTAGTTGTTGTTATTGTTATATTTTTTTCTAGCAATGTTTCAGTATAATCGTTGTTTTATTTACATGTTACGTTGGGCAGAGTAACTTTTTAAGAGCTAAATCAGAATGATATTAATTTCTATAGTAATATCGACGCATGTGAAATTCAGATAAATTTTCATTTCTAAAATCACTTTGGATGGAAATTCTAAATGACCTACAGTACAGTGGTGCGTGGAACATGAGAAATTACCATGATGCACTCTCTCTCTCTCTCTCTCTCTCTCTCTCTCTCTCTCTCTCTCTCTCTCTCTCTCTCTCTCTCTCTCTTTTACTTTAAGATGCCTGACTGATTATCAAAACTAAATTAATTAGTATTCCAACTATTGCAATGTTTTAATTTACATGTCATGCCTGACTTAGTTAACAGCGTAAACATAAATGTATGATAGCTTGAGTTATCAGACCCAGTGACTATGAATTGAGGAATTATGCGAGAGAATTTAATGTCTTTTTGATAATACGTTTAGGAGTAAACACAGTAATCAATGATATCTTACCATGTTTTCATGTTTAGATTATTTCTAAACCATCCATTATAGTGACAG
>NC_090733.1:51374124-51381624 GCF_036898095.1 Palaemon carinicauda
GTCTAGGAAGACACCTGCATCCGGTGACGACACAATCTTTCACACGGTATGCATTTGTGTTGATGCTTCAGAAAAATGTTACATTGCTGAGGGATGCAAAATACATCCTGTTATGATTTTATCTGACTACAGCAAATCTCACGCTAGCATCTTCATCCACAATGACATATTACGTCATGTGTTTTAAACATGTAATAACTAACTATTACATTAGCTCGGCCAGCTATCTCAATTTTTTTTTTTAAATTTAACAACACGCCAAAATATTTTTACTAGGTGTGACTGGATATATGTATTATTCTTTGTTTAAATTTTAGCCATAAGCAAATGAGGACGAATGTCCAAATAGGCACATCAAAAAAAAAAAAAAACAATAACAATAATCCATATGAAAAGATATTACCAAAGCAAAGAAAAAAATGCATGATAAATACAGAGCACATATATGGTACATTGCTTAGCAAATGATTATATGGTACCAAAAAAAAATACTGATATACATATGATTCGGTAACTTGTTAAAGAATAAATGTTACCTTTGTCAGAAACATAGATTAACACAATACGGTAATTAATAAGAATATTTGTTACTTTGGTAAAGATTAAATTTTAGTGCACAAACACAAATTCCTGGTACGTCCACGTACCACGGTTTCATACATATATATATATATATATATATATATATATATATATATATATATATATATATATATATATATATATATATATATATATATATATATATATATATATATATAGGGCTTATATATTTTATTAGATGCCCATAGATTCTGTTATTTTTTTTTCTCTTTTCTTTTAACATTCCGGCTTATATATTTTATTAGATGCCGAGAGAAAAAAATGATTTATCTTTTAAATGTTTTTTAAATATATTTTTAACAATGCAAATGTTCTATAATTTCTTCAATTACATATTACTAGCGTACTAACTGGTTTTCGTACACACACTATTTCCAGACCATTTTACTCCTTTAGCGAATGAGGTGGCCACTTCAAACGGCTTTAAACTGAATTAAATAAGGAGTTTTGTCTGGACATGGCAAAACGTTCTGTTTTAGCTGCCAGCTGTTCCGTAACCTACGCCAAACAAGGATGTTCACGGCGATAAATATCATCACCGTCACACTTAATCCTGCTAGTAGTATGGGGTGAAGAAATTCCTTATAAGTCAGTGACAGGTGGTCCATCTCGGTCAATTTCATCAACCGCTTGGCTACCTGTTTGTTGTATGGGAGAGGTAGTGATGGCATTGTAGACGTCCACATGAAGTTCGCGAAGTAGGCTCGTTCTCTGATGATAGTCCTTATCCCGGTCACTATGGAATTAGGGGAAGTCCGGATACAACCATCTGCTGCAACAAAGATGTTTTCAAAGGACGTGGATCCGTCCGGGCATGATACGCCGTCCTTGTCGTATCGTATCCACGAGCCATTGTTCAGTCTGCAATTGAACTCATTATTGTCAAAGGGATAAAGCTTATCCAGACAATTTTCACTTGTATGGGAGAGAGCATCGTCTAGCACTATACCTAACTCGCATGAATCCATTAAGTTTTTATGGAATTCAAATGAGTCAGCTGTACATATTTTTCTATCCATTGCGTCAGAACAGTGAGTTAATTGATTTAAGTCTTTAATGACCGTATATGTTTCCTTGTCTGGGGAAATCAATATGTGTCCTGTCAAACTGGATATTACTGGATTTGAGTGATTCGTCATGAAAGTCGGAAAGTCCTGTAAGGTTGCCGGGCATCAGAAGAATCAAAGGGAATTGTAATCATAATATTGTTATTTTCAACGCTTACTGTAATTACGCTGTAACAAAATTCTAACCTACGTTCGCCTAACAAAGGAACATAGCCTAGTTTATCCCTTCCGTTCTCCAGAACTAACTTTAAGTATTTTATAGGCAACAAATGGGGCGACAGTACACCTTTAGTTGCTAACGTGATAGCTTATACATAATCCTTGGATTTCTCAATGAAATGTGCAATTCTGTTATGTATGTGATCTATTTTTGAATCATAATACGTTAACGTTGCCAACAAATCTTGTACTTCCATGATCTGACTGATATTACTGGAATGTTCATTTACTCAATCCATAATTTGATTGATTGAAGCTAACTGATTCCTTAGTTCTGACATAATCAATTCATCTTCATGAGTCAAGAACTCAATTTTCTTATTTTGATTACTAATCTTAAGACGATTGGAAATTCCTAAACCTAAACCTGCAATAGACCCAAAGATGTTTAATGCAGCAAAAATAAACGGATTTCATCTTTCTTTATGTTCGTGTCCTACAGTCCACATCAAAAGGTCACGAGCCAAAGATTTTGTCTCGTAAGTCTTATTTTGCAAGTCATCAGATAGCATCTCTGCAACTTTTAGTGTCGATCCAAGCGAACTCTCTGTAGTCAAATGAAAATGTCTTCTATGCAACTCATCTAATGAGACTGCAAACCTTGAAATGGCGGTTTTTAAGCTAGTGACATCATTCTCTGGAAGAAAAATTGCTTGCATATGCACTTCTACAACTACGTTGCTCGATGTAATAAAAACGTCTTCTTGTCTTTCAACTATAGTGCCATATTTAAAATCTATACTTTTAGTTTTAGAGCTCGTCCCACACGAGAAAAATGTCTAAGCGAACAATATCACTCCCAACAACAAAAAATTCATCTTGGAAACCTGTAACGAGAAAAATATATGTAATTACTCCTGTATTAAGAAGAAAACTTTTAATCACACAAATAAAAAATTTTCCCTCACTTCTTTCCCTCTCTTTTTTTTTTTTTTTTTTTTAATTTCTTATGTGAGCCAATGGTACTATTCTCTCATCCGTGGGTTGGGATACGTTTTGAACTCTAAACCTATTGGCCGTTAATGTTTCCAAAATGTTAAATGGGCCTTCAAACTTAGGTGTTAGTTTATAATTGAGTCCTTTACGTACATTTATCTGTATATATACATTATCACCCACGGTATATGTTTTAGTTGGCTTCGCTATTTATATCATGATTCCTTTTCATTATGATTTGTGATTCTTCTAAATTCTTTCGAAGGATATCATATCGACTTTTGCTTGCATTTATACATTCTTTTAAAGGATTTGATAGATTAGTTGTAGGCGTTAATACATGGAAAGGCGTTCTAACTGAGGTACCATACAATGCTTCATGCGGTGACATTTTAATTGATATATGATATGAATGATTCAGAGTACTCAGTGCCGCAGGTATTGCAATATCCCAGTTGGGGTCTGATCCCCCTAGTGTTACTCTTAATATATTTAAAACCTTCCTATTTGCTCTTTCCACTAGCCCATTCGACTCTGGGTGATATATCATGGTATTTATTTTCTTTATGCTAAGGAATTCACACAATCAGGTAAGAAAGTGATTATTAAATTCACCACCCGAGTCTGAGATTATCATGTGTGGAATTCCATGTTTACAAATGTAACACTCGTAAAACTTCCTAGCGCATTCAATCGCAGTTTTAGTTTTAAGCGCTATTAGTTCTGTATATCGAGTTAAAGCATCTATAATTACTAAGAGGTGCTTATTTCCTCTGTCTGACTCGTAAAATCCTGTTAACAAATCTAAATGTATTCTTTCAAAGGGTTGATTGGGCACGGGATAAGCCCCTAGGCTGACAGGTGTTTTCATATGCCCTTTGTTTTCCTGACATGTGCGACAATTAGCTATGTGTCTTTTTATATCTGTAAGCATCGTATGCCAATAAAACAATGATTTGGCTTTCTGTGACATTAATGAGAACCCCGGGTCTCCATGTAATGGATTTGCATGCAACCAATTCAGGACAGTGGAAATAAGTGAGATTGGTACTACTACCTGGTCGTTAGTTACATGTGGTGTATTGCGGGTTTTCCTTGTCACAGTCCTACACAGAATATTATCTTTGATTATATAATTCTGCTGCTTATACTTTATATATCCCTTTTCCTTATGATTGCCTTTCAAAGCATTTATAATTGTTTCTATTTTCTGATCTTTTCTTTGCTCAGTCTGTAATAATTCAGCGCTCCAGCCTAAATTTTCTTGTTCAGATATCGTTTTAACAATAGGCATGGATGTTGATATATCTATTAATTCAGCTAAAGGCTCCGTACAAGATGACACGGGGTTGCGTGATAATGCATCCGCAATGATATTTGCTTTCCCAGGTAAATACTCGATTCTTGCGCCAAAATCTTGAATGATCAAATGCCACCGAGTTCGTTTAGGGCTGTGGTTGAAGCCTTTAAAGAACTCGGTTAGTGGTTTATGGTCAGTAAGAACCTTAACGGGATAACCGTAAATTATGAACTTAAAATGCACTAGTGAATTAACAATAGCTAGCCCTTCCTTGTCTATTACTGCATTCTTACTTTCGGAAGTTCTCAGTTTTCGAGAATAAAAAGCTATCGGGAAAAATTGTTTATCATATTGCTGATGCAATACCCCTCCTACTCCTAAGTCTGAGGCGTTTGTTGCAATGAAGAATTCCTTACCGAAGTCAGGAAATTTTAAGATAGGAGAACTACACAGTTCATCTTTCAAGGTATTAAACGCCTGTTGATGATGCTCAGACCATATGAAATCTACGCCCTTCTTAGTAAGATCAGTTAAAGGAGCGGCTATTATTGAATAGTCGCGTATAAAACGCCTGTAATATCCACTACAACCCAGAAATTGCTGTATTCCCTTGACATTAGTAGGTATGGGAAAATTACGTATAGCCGACACCCTATCATGGACTACTTTAAGACCTTGGCTTGACACCATGAAACCCAAATATATTAATTCTGTTTTGAAAAATTCACACTTACTAATCTTTACCCTTAAGTTATGTTGTTTTAATCTCTGTAGTACTAGTTCTAACTTACGCAGATGTTTTTCTAAGGTGTTGGAAAAGATTACAAGATCATCCATATAGGCATGCAATATATCCCCTAACAAGTCTCCAAACACTATATTAATCATTCTTGTAATTGTTATGGGAGCACAACGTAAACCAAAAGGCATCCGTAAAAATTCATAATGTCCCCTGGCTGTGCTGAAGGCTTTGTATGGGATACTATCTTCTTCTAATGATATCTGGTGAAAGCCTTTAAGTAAGTCCAAACTGGTAAAATATTTATTCTGACCTAACAAAGACAAAATATCGTCAATACATGGCACTGGGAATCGATCAGGGATCGTCTCCTCGTTTAGACGACGGAAGTCGACGCAGATACGCCATGTTCAATCTTTTTTCGGTACAACTATTAATGGAAAATTATAAGGGCTGTTTGATTTCCTAATGACTCCTTCTTCTAGCATTTTACCTACTTCATCATTTATTTCATTCTGGAATTTCATAGGGAGTCTGTACGAGGGTACATAGATAATTTTCTGCTTGTCCTTTAACCTTATTTGATGCTCGATCACATCTGTTTTTCCTAAGGATCCATCCGTAGTGGAAAAAACATCATGATATTTAGTTAAAAGTCCAAACATTTTCTGCTGAATTTCTTCGTCTTGAATGTCTTTATTGGTTTTATTTTTAATAGATTGCAAAAGGGATTCATCCTCAACTGATTGATCGTGATTGATTTCAGCAACGGTAAGAATACGATGTTTATAAACTTCTACATCCAAGATATGTTGATTTTTGTGAATTACTAAAGTGTTATTTAAATGATTACAGACTTCAATATTACATTGTTGATGTGAGCCTCCTGTATAAATAGCTTGTGTGACAGACAATCCGTTAGTTTTCAAAGTGTCGGAAAGGATTAATATTTCAGATCCCGGTAATGTTTTCTTTATTTGCACTATTAAATTCGAAGGTACGTTTGGCTCGATAGATTGCGTGCAAGATGATATTACGGGTGAACGAGAATTCTGCTGGGTCGCGTATATTATTTCTTTATTAGTGAGACAAGTTATTGGTTCTTCAACGTACGTTACGGTTACATTTGTCGTCTCCTTTTTATCCAAAACTGATTTTAAGGTATTAGAAGACTTATAGAATTTCCCTTTGATATACACGCCGTGCTTGGCAGGGGCTAAGATAATGTTTTGATTTCCCATAGATGGGTATCCTATAATTACAGCTGGATACATATCAATGTTTTGTACAACAACAAATGTATCGGCAAACGTGCTTTACCGACTTTGAATTGAACATGAGTTATGCCTGACATTTAATTCATTATTTCCTATACCCGAGAGTCTAACTCCGGATTTTTCTATCGGAAAGTTCGAAAACAACAAATGATGTGTCCTCAAATCCATGCTATTACGTGGACTACCAGAGTAAAAAAATAACGTAAAGGATTTGTGTTCTAAATTTACAGCATATAAGGTTGGTCGTAACTCATTTTGGCTTATTATTGTATGAATTCGTTGCAAATCTACGGGAGCATGCGCTGTTTTACTTAATTCGGCCGTGTGTTTCATAGGAAAATCTATTGCCTCACAATGATCTGATAAAACATTAAATTGATCATTCAATACCATTGATGTTGACATGAATGACCTTGACCCAACATCACTCTCTTCCCCACTGGAGTTAATTATGTGGTATTTGCTTTGCTCTGCACATTCTGAAAATTAGTATGACCTTGCGAGGTCTGGTTTGACGACCCAGGCTCAGCGATATTCGAAGAAGTGTTTGTTTGTTTCGGACTCTGAACTAACTTGACATTTGGCTGTTTCTTCTTATTGTTAAAATGAGGATTTTTCTTTTTATTTCCATATGGAACTGACTGTGGAATTGACTGTGTATTTCTGGGATTCTGTTGTGTCTTATGCGAGTAACACTGACTGTATGAATGAGTCGAACTATTATGTACCGAACAGAATTTTGTTTTGCAGTCCGCGATTAAGTGACCTTGACGTTTGCAATTATAACACGTCATTCCCGCTACTTGACTATTATTAACTACGTTCACTGTTTGTGGCTTTGTTTCATTCTTTGCAAAAACTTGAGTTAACACGGGATCGAGGTCTGGACACTTAGCCATGTGTTTCTTTATCTGTTTATATACATCCAATTCCGTACTTGCAGGCGTTAACTTTTTATCAAAACACCGCACTAAAGCTTCAGGCAACATAAGTGTCATGCAAGTTAAATACATTAATCGTAAAAAATCTTTCACGGAGATGTTATCTCTAGTAAACCAAGTGGAATTACCTAAAATATCCTGATATTCATTAAGCCTATCAGCTATGAGAGCTGCTCTCTCAATAACATTAAGCCGATTCATAGTGGCTTGATTAAGTGTGTTTCTTAACGTTAATACTACATCCAGATAACTGCTTCTTGAAACGAAACACCTCTTAAAACGCACTCGCATCCCCCTTAGAAAAATCTATAAAACTTTTAGCTTCTTGTAATTGTACAAAAGGGTCTACGATCTGTTTGGCATTTAAATGGGCATCGACGGATGAAATCCATGACTCCACATTTTGAGGCAAGAACCC
>NC_090733.1:51394124-51396624 GCF_036898095.1 Palaemon carinicauda
AATATATATATATATATATTTATATATATATATATATATATATATATATATATATATAATTTTTATTTTGAAAGAAGTGAAGTGTATTTGTGGATATAGTGTATATTGTTAACTTTATTATTATTATTATTTTTATTTATTTTTTTTTTTGGTGCGTGGCCCTGTGTAATTTGGATAAAAAGTGAAATGAATTTATTCTTGCTTAACCATTTGGTAACCTTCTCTGAGCCATAAGTATGTAAGAGTTCCAGTTACATATATATAGGGTAAATTTGATTCATTTTCTATTGTGTTAAAGTGTCAACGTTTCACATTAAACGTTAAAATTAAACCATTACATAAATAAATTTCTGGTGAGAGAAGTGTTTGTATAATTTTGAAGTGTCAGTTTATGTTAGTCTAAGGTCTAATTCAGATTCAAATTTCAAGTCATATAATTTTGTTACTATTTTTCTAATTGTTATTTTTATAGAATATATATATTTGGTAAAGTGTGCATTATTTATATCACCAATAATTATTGTAGTATATATATATATATATATATATATATATATATATATATATATATATATGTATATATATAAATATATATATATATATATATATATATATATATATATATATATATATATATATACATATATATATATATATATATATATATATATATATATATATATATACTCATATGTATATATATATATATATATATATATATATATATATATATTATATATATATATATATATATATATATATATATATATATATATATACATATGAGTATATATATATATGTATATATATATATATATATATATATATATATATATATATATATATATATATATATACATATGAGTATATATATATATGTATATATATGTATATAATATATATATATATATATATATATATATATATATATATATATATATAAATACATATATATATATATATATATATATATATATATATACTCATATGTATATATATATACTACAATAATTACTGGTGATATAAATAATGCACACTTTACAAAAAATATATATTCTATAGAAATAACAATTAGAAAAATAGTAACAAAAATATATGTCTTAAGATTTGAATCTGAATTAGACCTTAGACTAACATAAACTGACGCTTCAAAATTATACAATCACTTCTCTCACTAGAAATTTATTTATGTAATGGTTTAATTTTAACGTTTAATGTGAAACGTTGACACTTTAACACTATAGAAAATGAATCAAATTTACCCTATATATATGTAACTGGAACTCTTACATACTTATGGCTCACAGAAGGTTACCAAATGGTTAAGCAAGAATAAATTAATTTCACTTTTTATCCAAATTACACAGGGCCACGCACCAAAAAAAAAATAAATAAAAATAATAATAATAATAAAGTTAACAATATACACTATATCCACAAATACACTTCACTTCTTTCAAAATAAAAATTACTAAATGTTTTAACAAACACTAAACACTATTCACGTTTGAGAGAAAACACTATTCACGTTGAAGAGGAAATATATAGTGGCTGGATAAATGGTTATGAGAGGACTGTTGAACATTGGCCCATTCCGAATGTTAGGCTGATTCTTCCCAACTCCCCAAAGCAATGGGGCCCTTTACATCTTCTGCTAATACACCCAGGAATCTTCCAGTTCATTCCAGCAATGCATTGCACATGGTCTAGGTGGGTTCTAACAACGTCAGGTTACCAACTTGGCATTATGGAAGTAGGGTACTATCGTACCTTGGTGAGGCAATACTCTCAGATAACTCCACCCACCTACTCTTGAAACATTAAAAAAATGAGTAAGCTTTAGTTAGAATCTGCATGTATCTTCCAACCACGTGGAAACATGATGCAATCCCTAGCACGTGTGTCTTACATACCTTTCAACAATATTACATAAGACATCATAACAAAACTACTTGAAATAAAAACTTGCATCTTTAAAATAAATTAAATTTACATAAATATGGAACTGAATGAGAATTTAACATAATGAATGATGACAGTCTTATGTAATTTATATGTATTTACTCAATCCTACATGAGTGGAACTCACCTTACGAGCTGGTACTACATATCTTAAATACAGAGATGAAATATGTGAAAAAAATAATATACTGATGCGAGACCAGCCTCGTAAGAATATATACATATATATGATAAATTTTGCATATTTTTACGTGTTTTTCATATTCAAATAAGCCATATATATTTTGATATATTAATGTCTGGATTCTCTTAACGACCTCGGGATCAGAGCCCCAGGCGAAATCTCACAAAGACAAGAGCTTGGCTCCGGCCGGGAATCGAACCCTGGTCGGCAAGCTTATATATGGGTTAGTCACTGTCTATATAAGCTTGCCGACCAGGGTTCGATTCCCGGCCGGAGCCAAGCACTTGTCTTTGTGAGATTTCGCCTGGGGCTCTGATCCCGAGGTCGTTAAGAGATTCCAGACATTAATATATC
>NC_090733.1:51399124-51419124 GCF_036898095.1 Palaemon carinicauda
ATGATAAAAATAACAGAAGTTTCCTATACAATGCTCTACAATAGTGATAAGGGTACCCTGTCCTGTCAATAGAAATAATGAAACACCTAAGCCGGTACCATAAGTAGCAGGAAGAAAAGTAAGGAAAGCATTGAAAGATATGAAAAGCGGCAAAGCAGTAGGAAAAGAGGGCCTTGCAATTAATTTCATTGTAGATGGAAGGAACTTTATGATAATAAAACTCTATGAACATTATGCAAAATGTCTGCAATAATGATCTATATCAGTGTTTCCCAGCCTTTTCCAACCCTAGCACCCCTGTTGTCATGTCGAAGCAGTCCAGCACCCCCTAATCATCTTAATTATTGATATCTTATTACTAGGTAACTAGAAGGATAAAGGAATGTGAAGTGTACTGCTTGATCAATTTTATTTTGTTCATTCCTTAAAACTAACACAAAATACCAATGTTGTTTATAAAAGAAATAAAAAAAAATAGAAAAAATTAAATTGCATAGATTTAAATATGTACAACTGGGTAATCAATCACACTGTACATATATTATTGTGATTTTTGGTGTTGCTTATACGCAACTAGTTTCTCAATTCAAGGCTTTGTGATGGCCAGAGCCACCCTCTTATCATGAAGCAACCCAATTTGAAGTCGGTTCCGGGCAGTTGTTTTGATTCGGAGCATGGTGGAGAAAGCCTTTTCACATAGGCAGGTAGTTGGAAATGGGATGATTATTTCCAGCACTGCCTTTGCTGATCCAGGGTATGCTACCAACTTATCACACCAGAAACCTGACAACGGTAGTGTGCAAAATTTTGTTTGACAACCCTGGTTCACCTGCAGATCAATAAGCTCCTAATTTAGGTAACCATCATCATCCATATATGCCAAGAAGGGCTGCTGTATCCATTCTGGGAAAGTATTGTGCCATATTGGTCTCTAGGAGTGAGAGGTGAGCAACAATAATATTTTCTACAAGCATTGGCTGGATTGTCTTCTCTACATGTTTTTCATCCAGGATAGGAAATCTTCCCACATTTCCTCCCTGGATTCGACGCTTCCACAGTGATATTTTCTTCTTTAAGGCTTCTACCTTTTCTGTTCAATCAATGTTTTTAGCAAACATGCCTTTCATGGACAAGTTGATATCATTCAGATGACCGAAAATGTCTGCCAGGTAGGAGAGGGAGAATGAAAATTTCGTCCTCAAAATTTTCAGCAAAATCACTCTGATACTCTCGGAGAATATTGCAATCTCATCAGCGAGCTCTGCAATACGTGTCAGCATTTTTCCGCGGGAGAGCCATCGCACTTCAGTGTGGAAGAGAAGCACCTGATGTTCACTTCCCATCTCCTCAAAAAATAACTTAAACACTCTGTGGTTTAAAGCACGTCCCCGGATGTAATTGACAACTTTAACACAGACGGACAGAACCTTTTTGAAATGAGATGGCAATGTCTTTACCGCCAAAGCATGACGATGGAGTACACAGTGCTTCGTGATGATATCTGGTACCCTCTCCTTCACTAGAGTAGAAAATCCAGACTTATTCCCCAGCATGGCTGGGACACCATCTGTGCAGACTGATCCTACCTTCTCCCACTTGATCTGATGCTTCTGAAAGAATTCGTCCAAGAGTCAAAATACATCTGCTGCTTTAATTGTTGTCTGCAAAGCCAAACAGAAGAGGAATTCACGTTTAATCTCACCATCTTTGATGTAACGGGTATACACAATCAGTTGACTTAGGTTGGAAACATCAGTTGATTCATCCAACTGCAGACCAATGCGGGTAGGACTTGCATGAATCTCCTCTACAATTTGGTCCAAGATGTCGCAACTCATATCTTCAACTCTTCCTCCAAAGACATTATTGGACAAAGGCACATCCTTCATCTTCTTGGCTGCCTCTGTTCCCAAAATTAACTGAACCATCCGAATGGTGCAGGGCGTAATCAAATTTTCTGGAGCCGAATGCAAAGCCTTGGCCCTAATGCACTGGTATGCAACTTCATATGAAGCTTGTACAAGGGGTTTCTGCACTGGCTTGAATCCAAGTTGGGGTAGTGTACCTTTCTTTTCATATCTAGCCCTCCTCACCTGCAAGGCCTCGAGAGATTGTTCGTGTTCTGTGGTTGGATGCTTCAACTGGTTGTCTCGGAGTCTGGCAGGCTTCAAATTTGAGTTGCAAATGATAAAATGCGAATTCATACACTGTGACCGGTCTGGTCCTCCCTTATCGTCCAGGAGAGCAGTGAAACCATATTTGACATATTCATCACTCCATTTGCGTGTCTTTGGCATGGCAGTTTCACAAAAACCTGCAAACGAATGAAGAGGAGGATTCTAGCAAAAGAGCAACAATAAAACTTTTATAAATGACAATAAGAAATAAAGAAACAGACTCAGATTATCAATAAAACATAATGATATTAACGTTTAATTTCTTCACTACTAATGCCCTCCCAACGGTAATCTAATTAAAAGAAAAATCGAGCATAGCTTCCCCATCATTTCTATAATTTTATTGATTTAACTATGGGTGGCGGGTTTGGGAGGGGTATAGTATTAGATGGGGTTACGGGGGGAGTAATAAGAAGATATGGGAGAAAGGAAAGCAGAGAAAAATATATATTTGACAAGAAGAAAGCAGCAAGTTTATATAAAAAAAAAAAAATGTTGGAAATAGAATCTAGGATTGCCATATGTCCAGATTTTCTCAGACATATTCTGGAATTAGATGTCAAAATCATCGTCCGAGGGGAATGTTAAAATTTCTCCAAATGTCCGGAATTTCTTCTTTAATGAAAAAATAGATATCTAAAATAAAAATAACAACAACAAAGGCAACAATAACAAAAGCCACTCGCCTCTGATACTAGGGTTCCAAGATTTTAGTCTTTCAATACTTTAGTATTGAAAAAACGTCCTCAATTCTTTTACAGATAATAATATGAAGTGACACACACACACACACACACACAGAGAGAGAGAGAGAGAGAGAGAGAGAGAGAGAGAGAGAGAGAGAGAGAGAGAGAGAGAGAGAGAGAGAGAGAGAGAGAGAGAATACTTTCCAATGGACTTACCAGTATTACTGGAAATCAAAGATAGTCTTAGATATACCGACGAAACTTAAATATCTAGGAGCTGTACTGCACTGTTGCACTGCTACTGAACAACTACAGTGCTACTGTCTGGATGCCACTGGTCCCACAGTCTCGCCGCTCTCATGTCAGATAAAAACAAGTACCGAACGTGTACTGCAGAACTGGTCACGCCTTGCTAGGAAGTGATATTTTACCGTCATGTGTGTATCGCTTCCCAGCATCCCTAATAATTGATTTCAGCACCCCCATGGGGTGCTAGCACCCCAGGTTGGGAAACACTAATCTATATAGACTGGGAAAACTTTTTCAATATATTAATTTAAAAAAATAGACACAAAATACCTGAAAAATTACGGGTCAATAAGTTCAATCTCAGTAATATATAAGATATTTACAAATACCCTATAATGCGGAATAGAAAGCCGGCTAGACTTTCATCAACCAAATGAGGAGGCTGCTTTAGAAGCAGGTATTCAACCAATGACCATATTAATGTATTTAAACAGATAATAAAAAAAACAAATGGATTACAATGATTAACTAGGCTTGGCATTTATAAACTATGAAAAACTTTTGATTTTCTCAAAATTCAGCAGTATTGAAAGTATGGTTCGATTCAAGCACGATGCGTAGGGTTCGGAAGTGTTCCTATTTGGAGGAAGACAACACGAGTATGTTGTCCACATAGCATAAACAGAAGAGGAGGTCCCCTACGATCCCATCCATGAGGCTTTGAAAAGTAGCCCCATCATTACTAAGGCCAAAACAGGAGTAATTGAAGGTGCAAGTACTAATTGGGGTGGTGATGGCAGTTTTGGGAATTTCTGGGTACATGGTTATCTCATAATACCCCATCAGGAGGTTGAGCATGGAGACAACCTTTATATTGTACAAGAAAGAGGTCACGTTGACTATTTTTTGGAAGGGGTAGAGATCAAGTTCTGCGTGCATGTTCAGGAGCCTGTAATCTTCATATGGACACAGAACCATCTTTCTTCATGACGATGTGTAAGGGTGACAACTATAGGTTTGGGGCCTGTTGGCAAAGGTACATTTCTTTCATTTGGGTGAATATTCGGTTAGCGACTGCCAAACAATCCGGTGCCAGACGCCTGAATCTGACAAACACTCAGCCCCAGTCGTCTTGATATGGTGGTAAATGCCATGTTTGGTGGAAACCATCCGTATTTGGCGAAGTCTTAGAGAGAAGACTTCCTTGTACGACGTGATGTGGAGGTCATAGGCATCCGTGGATTCGCTGATGTGGAGAGCAGGATTGGGGGTCGGAGGTCGGATTGAAGGTGTGTTGACAAATAAGAGTCTGTGTCAACCAACTGTAGGTTAGCAATATTAACCAAGAGGTGAAAATGTGAGAGGAAATCTGCATTAAAGATTGCCAATGTAACATCAGCAACTTGAAACTGCTAATAATATTGAGTGCTTCTAAATGATAATGTGAGGTTCTCATACCTGTGGGTGGAAATCACACATTTGTTGGCAGGTACTGGGTGGTACCAGTCTTAGACAATCTACGTTGTGTCCTGAAGAATGGCCTTGGTAAAAGAGAATGCCAAGTACCCGTGTCTATCAAAAATCGCACGCCCGTACCTGCATCATATTAAAAGAAAAGATTAGTAACAAGGGAGGCCACCACCACAAGCAATGGCCTACTTACACGTTTTTTGGCCATAAACAGCCGTTCGCACACTTATTCACAGCATCTCCGAATATACAGTGGTAGTAGCATGACTGCAGCCGATGGGTGTCAGTAATTGTCTTTAGCGGTCGTTGGTTGAGTTGAGAAAGAGTGGTGGCATATGTGGGAGCCCAAAATATATAAAGATTACAAAGACATTTTGAAATATGAATGGGATTTTTCTGGAAGCATCATAAGATCAGAAAGCTAGGTACACGTCTCCCAGAACTGCCATCTAATACCCAACAGAGTTAACGTTGAGAAGCCTTCCTTCCTCCTCTGCTGGATGATATTAGATTAAAAGCTGAGTCAAATATCATAAAACTTTTTCCTATGAAGAGATGCCACATCAAAACCTCTTTCAGGTAAGCCCAATCCCACACTGTTGTGCTCTACCACAACAGTAACATTCACAGTAAAGTGTTTAAACTCATGGGCCAAGGTAGAACTCGACCTACCATCCATGTGAAAGCAAGGCAAGTGTTTTACTATTGTAAAAAGATTTTAAACTTCACGGGAGTTCAATTCTGTAGATCCCTTTGGTGTGGCTTATTTCCTAAGTTGTCAAGTTGGCAGTCCTGCTGCTATTTTTTGCTTCCACATGTGAAGTACTTGGGACCTTTGGGATGTATTTGAAGTTGCTCTTCACGATAGTCATTGTAAGTCTAATTCAGAAGATAAAATAAGATAGTAAAACATAATTATTGACTGCACTGCTGTACAGTCCTCATCAGAATTGAAAATATCTATGTATAGTAAGGTAACGAAAATCATGATTTTGTTGTATGGGTGTGAGAATACCAAACTGCTTGGTGCACAGGGTTTCCAACTCCATAACCAGTATTGTATTGTAGAAATTGAGAGTAAACGGGATCCTTGGTGTAAGTGTAGGAATGTACGTATTTATAGTTTCGAAGGGAAGAAATTATATAGGGTCCATTTAAGAAACTGGAGGATGGGCATATAGGCAATGTTGAATAAGTAAAAACGATGCAATGTACCGTAAAAATGTTTCTTCAATAGATTAGTGATGAGTTTGCAGATTATTGATTATATATGGCCGTGAAATTCCAATAGAATCATCCAAAACGAATATATAGCCTCATCTTAAGAACATTGATAATTTTCAATGTTTATATCTTGAAGCCCGCTGATCTCAAGAGAGAGCAATGATGTTTATCGAGATATATCATATAAATTTCGCTCCTAAAATGATTTTTGACGGTTTTTTTTATCATGTTGAACATGGTAGATTAGAATTAAACAGTAACAACTAGAGTAATATAAGAAGCTATAATCGTATTAAGAACATACATAATTTATAAGGCATCAAAGCCTTCAATTAGAGCAATGCGTCTCCACCAGGTTAATATAGGTAAATAGGACTCCCGCTCTAATGAACACATATATGCAATCTAATTAACACAATTACGAGCCGTTCTCTCAAATGAAGTAGGTAGAAATGTAGTTCTACTTTAGGCACATAAATTCTTGATTTGTATGTAGAGAGAGAGAGAGAGAGAGAGAGAGAGAGAGAGAGAGAGAGAGAGAGAGAGAGAGAGAGAGAGAGAATTATCGCACAAAAACATACGGTAATATGGAGCTTAAAGCACCATTCTGGGTAAAGGGAGATAAGAGATGGTTTGCATAGGAACGTCACCAGGAATAAGCCCGCGCATTATATAAAAAATAAATCTCATAAGTTCATAATGTTAGAATAATATTCTATTTTGTCATTCAACTAGAAAACACGTGTGAAAACTCTTTAGGAATCATTAAGTAAAGGATTTATAATGTTTGACTATCTAGATAGTGATTCCATGATCGTTATGATATCGGTCATGAAAAATGTATCATTAAATTATCAGCTTTTTTATTTTCAAATTAGAATTTTTTTAAACAACCACATTCAATATAAACTTCATCACTAAAACTATAAAGGCTATCTTGGGTGCAAAGGCATCTACATATGTAATATAGGATTCTTTTATCAAATGAGTCAGTGGTCGGTGCACCAATGCATTTGGCTCCTTAAATTATTAACTATATACTAATAATTGCCAAAGCACCAACCACCCATTAAGATACTATAGCTAGACGGTTATGGGGTACTTTAACTGGCCAGTCAGTACCTTATTGGATCCTTCTCTCTGGTTAAGGATCATCTCCCTTTTGCCTACACACACAAACACACATACACCGAAGAGTCTGGCATATTCTTACATATTCTGCTCTGTCCTCACACACCTTACAACAGTGAGTTTACCAAACAATTATTCTTCGCCTAAGGGGTTACTGCACTGTAATTGTTCAGTGGCCACTTTCCTCTTGATAAGGGTAAAAGGGACTCTTTAGCTAAGGCAAGCAGTTCTAGGAGGACATTTCAAAATCAAACCATTGTTCTCTAGTCTTTGGTAGTGCCATAACCTCTGTATCATGGCCTTCCACTCTCTTGGATTAGAGTTCTCTTGCTTTAGGGTACACTTGGACACAATATTCTATCATAATTCTCTTCCTCTTGTTTTGTGAAAGTTTTCATAGTTTATATAGGATATATTATTCTTAATGTTAGTTCTTAAAGTATATCATTTTCCCTTGTTTCCTTTCCTCACTGGGCTATTTACCCTGTTGGATCCCCTTGGCTAATATCATTCTGCTCTTCCAACTAGGGTTGTAGCTTAATAATAATAATGATAATAATAATAATAATAATAATAATAATAATAATAATAATAATAATAATAATAACATGCTTACTACATTGGCTGAAAGCGATATGCCAATTATCAAATTGTAAACATCGGAGGTACAATCATTGTAAGATGAATAAAAACATTGATAGAAATAAGAATTAGATGTATAATTTGTATGCTACTATAGTCAAAAATCTATATCACTCGCTTTATATATATATAGATATATATATATATATATATATATATATATATATATATATATATATATATATATATATATATATATTCTTACGAAGCTGGTCTAGTGTCTAGTAAATATTGTAATTTAATGATAATTTTATTTATATTTTCAATATTGTTTTCAATTTGCCTAGAAGAAATTATCCCCATCCCGTAAAATAAGCCCCTCTCATACAGATGTAAGTATTTTATGTAAATTACGAAAGACTTTCGCCCTGAATGTCATTATATTCTTTTTTCAAGTTAAAATATTTAATTTTACATTATTTTTAAAAAATTAACTTTATTTTCACGTATGTTTTCTACGAAGTCTTACATAGTCTATTTGAAAGTGGTTTAGGGTTTCTGCGAGAAAGGAACAAGGGCTTAGGTCATGTTCTTTTATATCTTATGATGTATTGTGTCATGGTTTAGAGAGAGAATGTTCAGTGACACATGCTTTAGAAGATTCTCTGCCATGTGCATTTGGAAGCTTCAAGAATACCAGGTTAGAGGATGTTATTTTTTTTTTTTTGATCTCGGGGAAAATAGGTAGGGAAAGCTAGCATCGAGAGTCATCTCACGGGTGTATTGGTGTGAATCTGAGAGTGCCTGAAACTCCCTGAATTGCCTCCTAGTATTTTTATCTAGTTGAAAATTCTGACGCCCTTACACAGAGACTATGCTTCCCAAAAAATTTGGGACCTTCTGGAATTAGGCAAAACTCCATATAAAAGGTGACCAAGGATAGGTTACCGTTAGAGACAGACAGACGTAGAGATCAAGTAGAACCGCAGCCTGAAATAGCGTCCGTCCCCTCTCCTTTTCTCTCCCGAAAGTAATCCGGTGTATATATCGAAAGTGTTTAATGCATTATTGTGTCTTCTCCTAAGTAACTCTATGCAAATTGCATGTCAAAAAAATATGCAAGACTAAAAGGTGATTTAGAATTCATTGTATTAGGGTGAGTGTTGGCATTGTTTAATGTTCTTTTTGTAAACAGCCCTGTGGGGAAGATAGATTTGGTTACATGATTAGGTTACATATTATTTTTTAAGTGTCAAACGTGAACATTGTATTATTTCATAAATATCTCAAGCATTTATATTATTTTCATTGCAATGTTTCTTTTTTTATGTTAAGGCATATTCAGATATATTAGTTCAAGTCAAGTTCAAGTTATTTTATAATTTCAGTTCGTAACGTTTTATTCTAAGTTTTATTCTGAATAAAAAATTTTCCGGTGACTTATATTTGTTATCTTAATTCTTTTCATAGTGTTTAAGTTTATATAGAAAATTTTTATTTTTATAAAGAGTGTATTATTCCAATTGTCATTATTTAAGATCAGATTTCGATTGATTCCTGTTAAGAACCACATTGAGAGTTAAATAACTTTTAATAATACTTAAGAGTAATTACTCAGTTGGATATTCAGTGTATTTTATATTTCTGCCTGGGAGTTATTTTACGGTCTTAGAATTCAAGTATTTATGTATTAAAGTGTAACAGTTTTAATATGAAAGCTAACAAGGTAAATTATTATTCGAGAGGTTGATTGCCTTGCCTGTCGTAGCATATTCACTATATTATTTTTGGTTCCCAGTCACGAGTTATAGTACAATATTTTTTGTTAGTGTCCACACCAGAGAGCCATATCATATACTATATTTTTTAGTGCCTAGTCCACGGGAGCCATATCATATAATATATTTTGGCACCCAGACCCAGGAACCATCAACCTAATCGTAAAATATTTTTGGGTACTCAGACCCGACAACCATATCATATAATATATTTTGGTGCCCAGGCCCTTGAAATCGAGCGAGTCTGTTTTGAATAATGGTGATAACAAAGCTGTGTTTTTGATTAAAGGTTTTCATTAGTAAAGTGTTGATAGGGTTTTGAGTATTGTCAGTATATAATTTTTGGAGAGGTATTAATTATTATAAAATTACAGGATGGCATAATATCAAGGAGTTTTTAAGTAACCCAAGAGTTCAGGAATTGTCAGAAGCTAATGTAACTAAAGCTCAGTGGCTCTCGATCTTAATGGCATTTGGTGGCCATACTACGAGTAGTATGATAAAAGCCCAAATCAAGTGTCTAACCTAAGAAGCATTGATAAACTTGGGAAAGTTGCCGGAGGAGAATACTTTTTGCAGCTCATGAACTGTTGGAGGAGGAAGCTGAAGGAAGAGATTTTAACCAAACAAGAACCGGTTGACCCTCAAACTGAAGGCATGAAAGCTGATAAGGATGTATTGCAGCAGAGGATAACTTGATGAGGTTGAAGATGGTGGCAGAGCGAGAAGAAAGAGAAAGAAGACGGGAAGAAGATGAGAGAGAAGAAAGACAATGTGTGGAGGAAATGGAAGCAAGAGAGAAAGAAATGGAAGCAAAGCAGGAAGATGAAACCCAAGCGATTGCAAAACATGCAAGGTTAATGGAAGTGAGGGAAATCACCAAACAAGAAGAAAGAGATAAAA
Source organism: Palaemon carinicauda (assembly GCF_036898095.1). Classification (NCBI taxonomy): domain Eukaryota; kingdom Metazoa; phylum Arthropoda; class Malacostraca; order Decapoda; family Palaemonidae; genus Palaemon; species Palaemon carinicauda. Next base: position 51,409,325 of record NC_090733.1, read on the forward strand.
GTCAGGAAGAAAAAGAGATGGAGGAAGCAAGGTATGCGCAGGAGTTAGAATTAATGCATGCCCGTCCCGAGCGGAAAGTGCAAACGGGAACCGACGAGGCCCGGCTATGCACGATCTCGTGTTTAATGTGTCGGAAGCCTATAGGTTAATTCTAAGGTTCACAGAAGAGTCCCCAGATGAGTTTTAGATAAATTTTAAACTGCCGCAGCGATGATGAAATGGCCAGAAGATAAATGGTCTGCGTTATCACAGAGTGTGATTTTTGTGAAGGCCGGCAACGCTTACTTATCCTTATCTCAGAACCAGAGGATGGAGTATCAAGAAGTGAAGAGGAGAGTGCTGCAAGTGTATCAGATGATCCATGAATATAAAAATAAAGTTTCCGAAGTTTGAAAAAGGACGAGAAAATGACTTTCCCGGATTACGATTATAATCTACGACGATGTTTTAAGAGATGGACAGAGGGTGTTAACTTAAAGGAGAAAGCTGTTGGGAAGAATTGATAATACCAGAGCAGCATCTATGAGGAATTCTTGAACACATTCGAACATAATTGAGAGAGATAGGTGAAGAAACTTGATAAAGCCGTTTCGGTGAGTGAAGATTACAATATCATCAGTCGTAAACCCTTCTCGCGTACAAAGTTTTAACCGTCGTTCCGACCAAGTGTCAATTATTCGCCGGACCATGGAAACCAGTTCAGAAATAACTACGGGAACAAGTTCAAAAGTTACAACGGAAGTAGCACTGGTACTGTCCCTAAGCAGAATGCGATAGTACCACAGCAACAAACGTCGAATCGTCCTCCTTCAAGTATTGTGAAAGACGTGCAGAAAATTGATATTGTCTGTTTTAAGTGTGGTAAAATAGGCCATATCAGTAAGGAATGTTGGTCAAACCAACTGAAAGCAGTAGCCCAAGTGATTAAAGATAATTTGACTTCAGAGAATGCAAAAACTAAGATGCAATCGGGAAAGGACGGAGAGGAAAATAAAGCAGCCACCGTTTACACGACGAACGGGACGAACCCAAATAGCATTGATGCCTTGAAACCATATATTTATGAAGGTTTGTTAGCAGCAATAGAAGGGAGTGAGCGAACCCCGGTCAGGATATTGTGCGATAGAGGTTGTAACCAAAGTGTGGTTGTGCGGGGAGTACATCTGATGGTGGAACAGTCTCTTAGAGGGGACTCAATTGTTTTGAAGGGAATAGCAGGTGAGGAGGTCACCCCTGTTTGCCATTTAAAACTGCTATGCGAGTTGGTTACAGGTAATTTAGACTTTGTGGTAAAGGATTCAATGGCTGTCAAAGGAGTAGACACCCTACTGGGTAATGAGGTTGGTGGAGCGTTGTTCGTGCCTTGTCCCACTGTAACAGAAAAACGTTTGAAGTAGAGTCCTACACCTGGACTCAAGAAGGACTACCTGTGTCTGTTTCCAAAGAAGAGGATTCCCTTGATAGTAGGCAAGAGGATAAGTCACGAGTAAGCCCGAGCGAAGAGGAACGACAGACAAGTAGACAATAGGATAATGAAAAAATGAATCTTGAAGAAATGAACTTGCAGGATTTGTTTTTCGAAGAAGAGGATTCTCTTAATGATACACAAGAAGAGAACTCAAGATTAAACCGGAGCGAAGAGGAACGACAGACGAGCGGACAAGTGCACAAAAAAAAAAAAAAAAATCGAAGGAGCAATGAACTTACATGATTTGTTTCCGAAGAAGAGGATTCCCTTGATGTTATGCAAGAAGAGAAGTCAAGAGTAAGCCCGAGCGAAAAGGAGTGACAGACGAGCAGACAAGTAGACAAAGAAGAAATGGACTTGAAAAGAAATAGAAAATTCAAGGTTAGATGTAGGACAAGTGAGTAGGAAAAGGTTGATAAGATTGCAACGGGGGGATGCAATGTTAACAGAGTTATTGTGCCGTGTGTTGGACGAGACGGAGGCAAAGCAGTCTCCAACCTGTTATCATCTTAAGGATTGGTTGCCTATGAGGAAGCATAGACCCCCCAATATCCGTGGGAATGTTGAATAGGGTATATAGCGCAGATGATAATTTCTGCAACATTAAGAAGACAGGTTATCGTGATAGCGCACGAGACGCAATATACGGTGATAAGGAAGATGACAGAGAAGATAATGACACACTTTTTCAGGCCTATTATGCCTAAGGATGTGGGCTAGTTTTGCCGCACATGTCACGTATGTCAAACGGCTGAAAAGCCCAATGAGTGCATCAAGGAAGCTCCCTTACGCCTGATGGAAGTACGAGGAGAAACCTTCAGGAAAAGATGGAAGAAAATGATAGCAGAAAAATGGATGGATTGAGAGGAAACAGAGGGAGAATATGTCAAGAATTTGGGGAAAATGGTCAGCGAGATAAGGAAATTTTCCCTAGAAGGCATGAAGACGACAAGTCAAGGACGGACGAAGGAAAGGCTTGGTAGGAAGGATACGAACAGACAGATTGCAGGATCTTTCTGCAAAGGACCCAAGAAAATGTTGGCAGGAAAAAGGGAGGATCGAAAGAAAACTAGCGAAGGAAATGTCAAGGATTTGAGGAAAGGAGTCTGCAAGTTAAGGAAATTTTCCCTAGAAGGCATGAAGACAATGAGTCAAGGACGAGCGAAGAAAAAGTTTGGTATGAAGAGTATGAGCAGACAGATTGCGGTAGGACATCAGGTGTTGATCTGGGCATTGGAAAGAATATTCCCTTTCATCAACAAGTTACAAGAACCATACTGGATTCTGGAGGAGAGCAGTGACCAGACCTACGTTATCAAGATATCAGGGAAAAGGAAAAATCTTAGGATGACCATATCAACTTCAAAACCGATATTTGAAGCACCGTATTTCACCTAGAAATTCCTTATGCAAGTGAATGGTTCGGATAATGGGATTAGAGCTTTCTTATTGCAAGAAGATAAGCAAGGAATTCTTCATCCTGTGCGTCTTATGTCATCGAAGATGAAGAAGCAGTGAGTCGAATCGACAATTGAAACGGAACTGCTGGCGCTAATCGCAGCAATGAACAGGTTTTTTTTTTTATTTATGTAAGTTGACCACAAAAGGAAGAGATTATAATATATTCCGATCACAATCCTTTACCTTTGTGAATAAGATGAAAAATAATAATCAAAGGTTTACTAGGTGGTCATTATGTTTGCAACTGTATTGTATTTATGTAAAGAATATATCAGGTGAATATAGTATGATTGCAGATTATTTATCTCGGCTGAACCAATGGATTCAGACCCGAAATGAATAGTCTTTTTTGGGGGGAGCTATCTTACGAAGCTTGTCTAGTGTGGAGTAAATACCGTAGTTTATTGATAATTTTATTTACATTTCGTACACTGTTTTCAATTTGCCTTGAAGAAATGATCCCTAGCCCAGAAAATGAGCCCCTCTCATGTAGATAAAAGTATTTTATGTAAATTACATAAGACTTTCGTCGTGAATTTCATTATATTCCATGTTCAAGTTAAAAGAGGTAATCTTACGTTAATTTATAAGAATTAACTTTTTATTTCCACGTATGTTTACTACGAAGTCTTACATAGTCTATTTGAAAGTGTTTTAGGATTTGTGCGAGATAGGAACAAGGGCCTAGGTCATGTTCTTTTATATTTCATGATGTATTGTGTCATGTTTGAGAGAGAGAATGTTCAGTAACACGTGCTTTGGAAGATTCTTTGCCATGTCCGCTTGAAAACCTTGATAATACACGGTGAGAGGATGTTATCTTTTTTTTTTTTATTTTGGTGACAATAGGTAGGCGAAGCTAGCAGGGATAGTCGTCTCGCAAGTGCGTTGGTGTGAATCTGAGAGTTGCTCTTGGCATTTTTATCAAGTTGGAACCTTTGATGCCCTTAGAGAGAGGCTACATTCCCAAATAATTTGAACCCTTCCGGAATTAGGCAAAATCCCATATAAAAGGCAACCAAGGTTAAGTTACCACCAAAGACAGACAGACGTAGAGATCGAATTAGTACCGCAGCCTGAAATACCCTCCGTCCCCTCGCCTTCTCTCTCCCGCAAATAATCCAGTGTATTTGTCGAAAGTGTTTAATGCGTTAATGTGTCCTCCCCTAAGTGACTCTGTGCCCCATAGCAAATTGTGTCCAAAAAAATACGAAAGACTAAAAGGTGATTTAGAATTCATTATATTATGGTGAGTGTTGGCATTGAATAAGGGTTTTTTTTATTTTTTCAAACAGTCCTGTAGGGAAGATAGATATTGTTACGTGATCAGGTTATACATTATTCATTAAGTGTTAAACGTGAACATTGTAATTTTTCAGAATTATCACAAGCATTTGTAGCATTATTTCTTTTCTTAGGTTAAGGGTTATTCAGATATATTAGTTCAAGTCAAGTTCAAGTTATTTTATAATTTCAGATCATAACATTTTTGTAGTATTCTAAGTTTTATTCAGAATTAAATGTTTTCAAGTGACTTATTTTGGTTAAGTTAATTCTTTTCAAAGTGTTGTAATTTATATAGAATATATTGCTTTTTGCAAAGAGAGTATTATTTCAATCATCATTATTTAAGACCAGATTACGCTCGATTCCTGTCAAGAACCACAATGAGAGTTAAATAAGTTTTAATAATACTCAAGAGTAATTACCCAGTTAGGTTTTGAGTGTCTAGGAGACATTTGGATATTCAGTGTTTTATATATTGCTGTCTGGGAGTTATTTAACAGTCTCAAAATTTGTGTACTAATGTGTTAAAGCGTAACAGTTTTAATGTGAGAGCAAACAAGGTAATTTGGAATTCGAGAGGTTGATTTACTTGCCAATCAGAGTATATATAATATTATATATTTGGTTCCCTGTCACGAGTCATAGTATGATATATTTTGTTAGTGCCCAGACCAGAGAGCCATATCATATAATATATATTTAGTGCCCATTCCACGTGAGCCATATGATATGATATATATATATATATATATATATATATATATATATATATATATATATATATATATACACATATATAACTGCATTATCAACATCATCAGACCTCTGACATGTCATTCCACTTCCATCTATTCAATTGTTTCTGTCTCCTAGTGAATCCCATTATTATTCCTTCCCTACCTCTTTTAGTTTCAAATAGCTTATCTTCTATAGTTTTAGTAAGGCTCCAAGTATTTTTTTTGCATAAATTTATACTTATGAAACATCTGATTAAATATTTTCATTTAAAGAAGGAGTGATAATTTGTTCCTTTGAATTCCATTTTGTTTGTCAAAAACACTCTATCCTATGCTTATCTCATTCCCTGGGAATACACTTATTGTCTGTCTTAAGTACATAATTCATAAACAGTCCACTCTGTGTAGATGAAGCCATCATGGTCAAGACAACTATATTGAAAATGCAGAAGGAATTGAAAACGAAAGACTTTTATATGAACGTATATGAAGAGAAAATCGAAGAATTGGAACGCTAATTGCGGAACTCACCGCGGATGCAACAAATATCGCCCTGACCACTGATCTTGATGAGAAAATATATAATCTATGGTTGAATATGGAATCAATTAAGTTAAGACTCCAAATACTGATGGACCCAAAACAAGAAAAAATTGCATATGATGACAAGGTTTAGGAAAAAATCTAAAAGCAATTAAATTGACAAAAGCATCAAATAAAATCAATGACAGGTAAAATGAGGTCGAACATGCACTTACAGACATTCCAATTCTTAATACTAAGTCAACGTCAAATGGAAATGTTGTTGCAAACCTTGCTGATAAGAAGATCAGAGAGGAAGCACCCAACAATATTCATACCTTGGTTGGTGACACCAAGACGATGAAAATTGTAAAACTAAAACCTAAAATATTGATAAGCAATATATACAATGAAGAAGATGAAGTAGTAAATTATTTGATTCAAAGAAATCGTTGCCTGTACCATATTGAAAACCAAGAAGCGATGATAAGTCTGGTTTTCAATAAAAGTGTTGAAATACACATGGCTATTAAGGATAATGGTGACAAAGTTGTGTTACGATGGGGTATTTATAACATACGTGATAGGTACCATGTGATCACCTGCTACCACTGTCAGAGGTATGGACATTTTGAAAAATATTGTAAGTTTAAGACTGATGATAAAGACTATGGGAAATGTTCTGAGAAACATCCCATCAAAGCATATAATTCACAGCAGGTAAAATGTATAAACTGCGATTAGTTAAACAAACCACACTGTGAATTCAAGAAATTGCAAAGCTTACAACTTGGAATTGAAAAAAAAACTAGCAGAAAATACTGACCATGAATACTAAGTAATATGATGATAGGATGTCTATATAACAACCGTAATGATTACCTGGAACATAGATGAAGAATTGATAGTAATCAACCCTCAGCTGATCCCATCTGTGGTCGTCCTTTTTTCTTGGTGGGATTTAATGATACGTTGGTATTCTTAAAATACACTTTAATAAATCTTGTGACTACATTGCTCTATGACAGTCAACTCCTAAGTGTGTGTGTGGAGCGTAATACACAATCTGATAAAACCAAAACATTGCTAAACAACAAAAGAACATCGCTCTCAAAAGACTTAAATACTATTCCAGTACAAAACTATAAAGAATCACATCCTATCTCTGAGGTAATTAATAAATGTTTGAATCCTAATATCAAAATAAATCATTTCACTTATATACAAAGCATAACATGTTTTATTCATGCAATATGATGCAATGTTGTGAAATACATGTAACACTTGAAATAATACAGTACATTATTACAATAATACATAACAGTAAGGATGTCAGAAACTATGGTTATGTAAATATGCAACCTGTTGGTACTAAGTCTATTCAAAATCGAGAATTGATGAGTTAGAAATATTGGGACATCCTAGCATTATCTAAAACTTGGTTGAATAACTCGGATAAGGATAAGATCGCTAAAATAACATCCCCTCCACACACACACACACACTCTTTCTTTCATATTCCAACAAAGGTTACTCATATTTCAAGATGTTAAAAAGAACTAATATAACAAGTTTTTAATATATAAAAATAAAATGTATGCACTAAAACCAAAATTAAATATCCATTCTAACAGTTTACAAACCTCCAAGAACAAATACTAGTACTTTTTTGAAGAATTTAGTATGCACATCAAGATGATCATCATAAAAAAAAGAAAAATTGTTCTCTGTGGAATGTTCAATCTTTGGATGGATAACGCATCAAACCTTGATGCTTCAGCAGTCAATGCGTTATTAGAATCATATCAGTTGGTGAATAATATTGACTGTGTAACTACTTTGACTAGGCATATGTTGAACCTAGTTTTATGTCATAGAATGAATAACATTTTATTTGATATAAATGTAGATGAGATGAGCACTATCTCTCCAGTGCACAAAATTGTTATTGTTATTATTGTTATTATTATTATTATTATTATTAATATTATTATTATTATTATTATTATTATTATTATTATTATTATTAGCTAAGGTACAGCTCTAGTTGGAAAAGCAAGATGCTATAAGACCAAGGGCTCAAACAGGGAAAAATAACCCATTGAGGAATGGAAATGAGGTAATAGATAAACGATAAAAAAAGTAATGCGAAATTAAAATAAGATATTTTAAAAATATTAAAAATATTAAAACAGATATTTGATATATAAACTATAAAAGGACTTATATAAGCCTGTTCAGCTTAAAAACATTTGCTGCGAGTTTGAACATTTAAAGCTCTACGGATTCAAGTACCCGATTAGGAAGATCATTCGTCACAGCTAGAATAAAAGTTCCTAAGTACTGTGCTGTATTGAACCTCATGATAGAGAAGGCCTGAATATCAAAATTAACTGCATACCTAGTATTACGAAATGGATGGAACTGTCCGGGAAGATCTGAATGTATATGATGGTCAGAATTATAAAAAAAATCTTATTCAACATTCATAAAGAACTTATTAAATGACGGTGTCAGAGATTGATATCTAGATCAGGAATAAGAAATATAATAAACCGTAAGTTCCTGTCCAACAAATTAAGAGCAGAATCAGCAGCTGAAGACCAGAAAGGAGAACACTACTCGAAAAAGGTAAAATGAAAGAATTAGAATACTTCTTCAGAATAGATTGAACACTAAAGATTTTGAAAGAAATCCTCAATAAGGCAATTTTTTTTTTGCAATTGAAGAAGACAAACCCCTAATATGTTTTTCAAAAGTAAATTTGCTGTCGAGAATCACACCTAAAATTTTAAAAGAGTCATAGAAAGTTGAAGAAACTTCATCAATGCTGAGATCCAGAAGCTGAGGGGCCACAGTCCTTGACCTACTTGCAATCATACTTTGAGTCTTGTTAGGATTCAACTTCATACCCCATAATTTGCACCATGCACTAATTTTAGCTTGATCTCTATTAAGGGATTCAGCAACCCCATATCTATATTCAGGAGATGGAATTGATGCCAAGAGAGTAGCATCATTTGCATACGCGACAAGCTTTTTTTCTATCCCAAGCAACATATCATGTGTAAATAGTATGAAAAGTAATGGGCCAAGAATACTATCCTGAGGAACTCCAGATATCACATTTCTATACTCACTATGATTCCCATCAACAACAACTCTTTGCGATCTGTTACTTAAAATTCAATAATGATTCTAAGAAACGACCCACACACTCCAAACTACTTGAGTTTGAAAACAATGACATTGTGATTAACACAGCCAAAGGGTAGCACTAAAATTTCCTGACCACAATTAAGGGCTTTCTGTACAGGATTGGAAATTGTAAGAAGGGCATCACATCCTCCAAGGCCTTTACAAAAGCCATATTGCAAGCTAGGGAACAGATGATTGCCTTCATCAAACCTATTAAGAAGTTTTGCCAAAATACGTTTAAAAACTTTAGATAATATGGGATTTATGGAAATTGGGCAGCACTCAGTTGGACTTTAACTACCACAAACACATTCATATAGTGGAGTAACATTACCAATTGTCCAAAAAGTGCTGAAAGCTCCTCTTCTTGCTAGCTTGCTAAAAAATAAGTTAAATTTGGAGCTAGGAAATCTGCGGTCTTTATAAAAAAAAAAAAAAAAAAAATACCATAAGGTCCAACAGGAGAGCTTTAATTTCAGGAGATCGAAAAGCTAAACTAGTTAGTTTAGCATCAGGAAAACAAGAATGAGGAAGTTCGAGTTTCTCATTACCCTGCTTGATGTCAATCATATCAACCAAATAGGGCTGCCTTTTCCTTTAGACAGTGCATGACAAAGTCATCTGGTTTGAGTAAAGGAGGAACTGTTGCATCGACACCAACGAGTGCAGATTTAAGCGTAGTCCACCACTTATGCTCCTAGCTTACAACAGAAAGGGTTTCTTTTGTGGTTACATTGTATTCTTTTTCATTTGAAGCATAAACTCTCTGAGCAAAATCTCTAAGCTGAGTATAGTTATTCCAGGTCAAATCTGATCTGTTACCCTTCCAAAGATGACAGACGTCCTTCTCCAAATAAGCACATCTACAAGCATCATTGAACCATGGTTTGTCCCTAACTCATTACCTTAGTACACAAGAAGGTATACGCCTATCAATTATATTGACTGGATTCTCATTCATAGGGACTACAGGATCAACACTACTATACAATTGTGACTAATTCAAACACAAAAGATCATGCAAAATCACATTCCAGTCTGCTTGAGATTTCACATATATCTTACATGAGTAAGATACATCAGGGACAAGCTGCTCAGTCTTCAATGCTAATGAAATCAAGGCATGA
>NC_090733.1:51424124-51426624 GCF_036898095.1 Palaemon carinicauda
TGAAAACTTCCAACAATAAATTTTTGTCTTTGTCTCTTTTTCATAGTATCCCAAGTATCATGGCTTTCTCCTTATAACTACGTGTCCCATGACTTCATTATCAACTGACTGTTCTTCATCTCTTAAAGTCTCCAAAACTGCAAATCGATTTCTACATTCAATTACAAATGTTTTTCTGTGCTCTTCTTCTGAATGATTAATTGTATCAAACCTAGGTATCCTATCAACCTTTCTGTTGAGTGCTTTCGGTTTTAATTTCTAGGTGGCAATAAGGATCTGGTGATCACTATCAATATCAGCACCTCTATTTCTCTCATTAATGGCAATGTCATCTATTATATTTCTGTAATTGCCACATGGGGAAGTCTCTGTATGCTTGTGGATGTTTTTGCGTAGATGAGAGAGTACCTCCAATGACAAGATTGTTTGCTGAACAGAAACTAATGAAATGTGCTCCATTATCATTTGTATCTTCGCCCAAACCTTCGACATCCATCACATTCTGTATTCCTAGATTATATCTGCCAACTATAGCATTGAAGTTGCCACTTACAGTTTTCATATCTCTCTCTGAGATATCATCTATTACACTCTCCAATGCTTCATAGTATTCATCTTCCATTTCTTCAGGGGACTCATTTGTTAGGACAGAGCAAACTATTATACTCATATTGCACTGCTTTAATTTGAACTTTGCTAGTAACAATCTACTATTTACAGCTATCCAAACGGTTAATGCCTGTTGTGTCCTTGGTGTCATCATCATTTCTACCCCTTCCCTTCCAACACCATCTAAAAACTGTTTTGTAAATTTACAAAACAGTTTTTAGATAACTTTTTTATTCCGAAAGCCACCGTACTAAAAGTACCAAAGAAGCAAATGTATGTGTCATTACCATTTATATATAACTATAAAAATGTTGAATGTAAACTTGAGAAAGCTCTTTCTAATTTGTATCCATATGTTAATTTTAAGTTTGTATTAAAAAATCCACTATCCATAGGCAGCATGTTCACATTCAAAGACACTACCAGATTTGATGCGGTCCTCAATTGTTTATTTATACAATTGTCCTAAATGTAATTCAGGAACTTATATTGGTTGTTCCAACCGTTTCTTGAGGATCCGCATTGATTCTTATAGAGGAGTCAGTCACCGAACAAGTTGCATTTTAAATAAAAAAGAATTTTCTTCCATACGTAATCACGCTCAAGAATGCAAGCAATCAATTAACTATTCTAATTTCAAAGTACTAGCCCAATCACCCAATAGCTATTCTCTGCCTACCCTAGAATCACTTTTCATTAAACAGCTATCCCCTACTCTCCATCACTCAACAACCTCTGTTCCTTTACATATTGCCTAACGACTTTCTCCACTTAATCTTCTAACCATTACTTGTACGCTCTAACGTCTAAACCTCCCCGTCTTTCCATGTCTCAGTCTTGGATTTTATCATACTAGGTGTTTCTTTCTTATCCGGAGTTTATTTTATTTTGTCTGTTTTTTCTTTAATTCTAGGTTATTTATGTGTATTATTATTTTGAATCCCAGATCTATTATGTTTTGTGAATTCTTCTTTAAAGTTTTCTGTGTATTTGTTCTGAATTTGATATTGCTCTTTGCCTATATCATTCATTTAATCTTTTAATTTTTAATTTGATGTATTTGGTTTTAATATATTATATTTTAGTATATATCATCCACTTAATTTTTTAAGTATTTCGATGTATTTGTTATAATTCTTGCCTTTTTAACTGAATTTCATTGACTTAACGTAATGCCTATTGATCTTTGTTTTAAATTCCCTTTTTTAGCTCCGATGATGGAAAATGTTGTTCCCGAAAGCTTAGCAAATAAACTGTCGAAATGCTGAAGTATCTGCTTTCCTTCGCCTTTCTACTATATATATATATATATATATATATATATATGTATATATATATATATATATAATATATATATATATATATATATATATATATATGTATATATATATATATATATAATATATATATATATATATATATATATGTGTGTGTGTGTGTGTGTGTGTGTATTTATCTATCTATCTATCTATCTATCTATCTATCTATCTATCTATATATATATATATATATATATATATATATATATATATATATATATATATATATATATATATATATATATATATATATATAATATCTTACTGTGGATACCTTGGTGTGGTGAAGAGTTGTGGTGACGGATGTGGTAACATTCCTGACTAGTGAACACCAGAGAAGTGTTCGAGTTCCGCCAAAACTCATCAGTTTCTGCAATTCACGATCGACCTTTAAAGTATTGAAAGCTTTTTCTTATTTTTATGATCAGTAAAACTATACATGCCAGGGCTAAATATACTTGGTTGGTTTTCTGTGAACAATGAGACGAGAATCTCCCCCATCACCAAACCTCAATGGCCAGTGTGGTGAGTAAATCTAACGGAACCCCAAATCTAAATTTACATGCTTGAGG
>NC_090733.1:51431624-51456624 GCF_036898095.1 Palaemon carinicauda
TGATGAGACTTAATCAAATTTGCACATTTAAGAGGAACTCCGCAATAACGCCCACAATCAAAGGATTTTTCATATTCCAGAAATGCCATCAACAGTGGCTTTCTTTCTTCTGCACATTGCTGTACCACATGTCTTAGAATGAAAATTTGGTCAGTACAACTTTAACCTTTTCTAAATCTAGCTTGTTCATCACTCAGCTTCTCATCATTCTTCCTCTCTGGGCTCTTTTGAATGAGCATACGATATATTCATATGACAACAAACGTGAGTGTGATGCCTCTGTAATTATTGTAATTTTTCAGATCTTCCTTTTTTTGCCATTTTACCAACGCTCCTAACTTCCAGTCATTAGGTTTGGCCTCATCACGCCACATTCTACAAAATAATAATTCTATGAGTCACTTAATTTTCGGCCAATATCATCTCAACAGTTATTCTATCGTATCCACGGGTTCTCCATCTCTTGAGTTTTTTAATGATAGATTCGACTTAAAACACACTAAATTCATTAATGGGTAAATTAAGGTCTTCCTCAGCTTCAGGTAATCAATCAAATTATTCCCTTCATTTCTCCTATTCATGACCTCACTAGTGTTCCATCCAACATTGCCTTTCTTCATCTTCTGTTATTGTGACAGATCCTTCTCTATCTCTCTATATACTTTTTTTTATGGGTATATGCTTGATCTTCTTTGCCCTAGTTAAGATTTCATTAATAATGCTATGAGTAATTCTTACACTAAAGCCACTCCCTTAATTTATAGCTGAGGCTGACAGCATTCAGGCAGAAAAATAAATATTATGCAAACTGAAAGATGTCCTTTCATCTACTTCATTTGTGTAAAACAGAAACTTGAGGAAATGGGAGGGAAGTTTCATATTTAGGTTTAACGTTGAAGTGCTAATTTGGACAGGAACTTTAAGTGTACATTAGATATCTTTTTGATCAGTCACGCTCCATGCAAAAAGATATATAGCGGAATTATTATCAAAATAATTAATACAGTAATTATATTAGTTTTATACGTGCTTAGATAAGTGCACACTCACAACTAGATAAACACATTCACGAGTACGCTATTGCATACCTAGCCATTAAAATGAATACAGATCAGCATTGTCCCTTACATACCTTATTTATACAGATGCATATACAAACACACGCCCATAATGATATATATAATTAGATAACTGTTTATCGTCTTTGTTATGTATACTACCTAATATTCTAAGTGTTTCGCTAATGGCGCTGACTATAAGGACCATCATTGCAAATTCCAGGATCTCCGAGACGAAGACAGTAAAGAGGGGTCAGAAAACCTAACTACAAGATCCGCGTGTGCCTAATCAGGGTCTTTTATTGCTGAAAACCTAACTAATTTGCTAAAAACAAAAATAGATTTCAGCGATTCCGTATTTTGGAGTGTTCAAATATTACTATATAGTAGCCTAAATTTGGTCTAGCAATATTCCAAATATTTATATTAAATCATATTGATCATAAAAGTTCATATAATCATGTTTTTATTTATGTAGCTTGTTGTTTGTTCATTTATTTTCCCATAAACAGAGAAACTTTCTTTACACAGGACGATGTGTTAATACAATATTCAGTACGCTTACACAATATCTATTATTGTTATTAAACTCCCGAATGCATATATCAACTTTCGAGCATGACTAATTGACTTAGAGCAGATTTACAAAATGCAAGTTGAGGTTAGCTGTGTATTTAACGTAAATTACAAATATAACTCACACAAGATGTGAAAGATACGTCTTTGGAATAAGACCTGTGTTTAAGACTAGACTAGGTGGGAAGATGGTAAGTGGATGGTGGCCTAATATCTTCATAGGTAGCTTGGTAAGAGTCACATTTTACTCATACTACCTAGGGATATTATCAGAAAGGATGTTCTACTTTTTTCTCTATTAATATATATATATATATGTATATATATATATATATATATATATATATATATATATATATATATATATATATATATATATATATATATATATACATATATATATATATATATATATATATATATATATATATATATATATATATATATATATATATATATATTACAATAATGGTATAGGCTCAAGATAGAGACACCTGGCGGAATGTAACCGAGGTCCTTTGCATCTACATTAGTAAAATAAGATACCCTCTTGAAGTGGTCTCTGTCCCGATTAGGACCTCTTGTAATGTAAGATCTTAGAATTTGATAAAGATCCTAAATTATACATGTTCTGCAAGTTTTAATCCTAATACATTCAGTCCACAACCTTATCTCAACTGTGCATCGATAAATGCAAAGAAAACCGTCATTTTATGATACTGTGATGGGCCAAGAGTAGGCTGTGACTCGAAAGGCAAGATGAAAGCAACTGAGTAGCTTTATTTCAGAACATCAGTTTATATATACATCAAGTCCGGGCAAGAAGGGCCTAAAATATATGACATGCATTTTCATGTTCAACCGAAAACTGGTTCTGTTAAGAGTAACAGTAAGCAAAACAGACATGTTGATTCACGTCGCTATCAGTGCAAGGGGAGAGCGAAGATACAAATGATAATATATACAAAAAAGAGAAATGTCGTTACTATGTACGATCGTGTGACACACGGTTGGTACATGGCTCCCCCCCCCCTTAAAAATTACATACTGTTCATGTTAAATAGGGCGCCCTGATCTAGAGAGGCAAACTGTAGGTGGGTCATCTGGCAGGAGATAAGCAGGTTTTAGACGATCAATGGAGACACAGTCTTCTTTGCCACGAATGTTTAGTAGGAATGCTTTCGGACTGAGTCGGATCACAAGGAAGGGCCCGTGTAAGAGGGCATTAGCGGTGGCTTACTAGTGCCATTGCGTAGGAAGACGTGCTTTGCAGAGTGCAAGTCTGTCGGAATGTGATGATTCGCTGGGGGCTTGTATATTTGGCGGCATGAAGTAAATTTTCCCACGACATGACATATGCGCTGGAGATCGTCAGAGGAGGTTGCAGAAGGAAAAAGTTCTGCGAGGGGAGAGCGAAGATACGAAGGATAATACATACAAAAAAGAGAAATGTCGTTACTATGTACGATCATGTGACACACGGTTGGTACATGGCTCCCCCCCCCCCTAGAAATGACATACTGTATATGTTAAATAGGGCACCCGGATCTAGAGAGGCAAACTGTAGGCGGGTCATCTGGTAGGAGATAAACAGGTTTTAGACGATCAATGGAGACCCAGTCTTCTTTGCCCCGAATGTTGAGTAGGAATGCTTTCAGACTCAGTCGGATCACAAGGAAGGGCCTATGTAAGAGGGCATTAGTGGTGGCTTGCTAGTGTCGTTGTGTAGGAAGTCGTGCATTGCAGAGTGCAAGTCTGTCAGTATGTGATGCTTCACTGGGGGCTTGAATGTCTGGCAGCATGGAGTAAATTTTCCCACGACATGACATATGCGCTGGAGATCGTCGGAGGTGGTTGCAGAAGGAAAAAATTCGGCAGGGACGACCAACGGTTCGCCATACACTATTTCAGCTGCCAAGACGTCGAGGGCATCTTTGATCTTTAGGAGTGGTCCTTAGTCCCAAGAGGACCCAGGGAAGCTGAGTAAACCAGTTGGAGTCCTTGCAGCACGACAGAAATGCTACTTTCAGGGTGTGATGAAAACGTTCAACCATTCCATTGGCAGAGGGGTTGTAAGCAGTTGTCTGATGTAGGGTGATGCCCAGGAGATTCGCTGATGATGTCCACAATTGAGAGGTAAAAGTGGTTCCCCTGTCGGAAGTAATATGCTCAGGGATACCAAATCTTGCAATCCATCCAGAGAGTAAGGCAGATGTACATGAGGCTGACGTTGCAGTTTCCATGGGAATGGCTTCAGGCCAACGAGTGGAGCGGTCTATGACGGTAAACAGGTAACGATGTCCTTGTGATGTGGGTAGGGGGCCTACAACATCGACGTGAATGTGTGCGAAACGACACTGAGGTTGAGGAAAGGTGCCCACTCCTGAATCCGTGTGTTGATGTACTTTGGAAGTTTGGCAAGAAGTGCAGGCGCGTACCCAATCCTTAGCATCCTTAGAAATGCCGTGCCAAATGAACTTTGCCTTCAGCAGCTGTGCAGTAAAACGGCATGAAGGATGTGAAATGCCGTGAATGAAATCCAACAGCTGTCGGGGCATGGGAGCAGGAATCTAAGGTCGCGGTCTACCAGTACTGACATCACAGAGGAGGGTGGTGTTAGAGTCGTCGAAGGGGACGTCGTTCCAGTGGGGGGATATGCAGGATGTCCTACATGCTTGATATTCTGGATCATGTCGTTGGGCTTCAGACAAGTCGTTGTAATTCAATCCCAGTTGAACGGTAGCCAACGTGTTTCTTGTTAGGGCATCGGCAACGGGATTCATTTTCCCAGGGATGTGTTGAAGTGTGTAATTGTATTCAGCCACGGCGTAGAGATGTCGGCGTTGACGGGTGGACCAAGTGTCAGACTGTCGAGTGAAGGAGTGCATCAAAGGCATATGGTCTGTGCGAATGACAAAGGGCGTACCTTCTAAGAATTTATGAAAGTCGTGGACAGCCAAGTGCACCACCAGCAATTCACGATTGATGGTAGAATAACCCGATTCTGCCTTGGATAGTTTGTTTTCTCAAATTCTCTTTGAAGGAGATAACACAATCCAGAACTCACCACGAGGAGGTGACAGTACTACGAGTTCTGCCCTACCCAACCCATCCTCCCTTCCATTGCAAATACCTGTGTCTATTAAACATTGTTTTCAGTATTCTGTTTAATAAAGAAAATACTGTTTTTTAGTTTCAAACTTGGGTAGTTTTTCCTTCCCTCAATTTGGTTTCTTATAAAACCATCACGAGCAGCTGCTCCTACAACTGATTTTGAAGCCTGTGTTACTAATTTAATGTGTCTTTCTACAGCCTAGGTATGACAGGGAAAATCTGGGAGAGCAGAGGGCTTCTCTTTGGATTTAATTAGAGACATAATGTCCTCTGATGATACTCTTCTCGTGAGAGGGGGTTCTGTCAGTTGGATGTTCTGCCAATCGATCATCAAATGAAAGGCAGTGGCATGAAATAGTAGTTTCAGTTGTTGGAATTTCTGAATTGTATTTCTATGAACTGGATTCTCTCTTGCTTTAATTATTCTTCTGTAGCCAATCTCACGAATGGCTGGAGATTCATCATGAATCATAGCAATAAGCAGATTTTCGTGCTGAGCAAAGAACTCATTGTTTTGCAAAACTTGGTGGACAATATTTCTGCTTTCATCTGACAAAGAACGAGACTTTGTTATAATTGAAAACAAATGCTTTGCACCATTGCTTGCAGAAGGGTTCATCTTGATACTGAACCATACTGGAACATATACTGCCATAATAAAGTTCACAATCTCAAGCAGCTGTGATGAAGGACTTTCGGTTGAAATGTAGACACGGAGAATACGACTTGCTGTTGTTAACCATCTGGCGTGATGTATTTTCCCTGGTTTCATGAGTGCCAATTGGCTGGAACATTCGCCAGATGCTACCGCTCTGTATAGTTGTTTCAAATATGCTTGATCAGTACTTAAATCTAATGAATCAAGTTCAATGGTTTCACTAGGAATTGGATTGAATTCTATTACAGGTAGTTTTTCACAGTCACTCAGATGTTTGCCAATGGGTCTAGTGAAGCTTGATGGACCAGAAGTTTGCCCATCATAATGACTTATCGAGTGACGGAGAGGTAGCTCTTTTGCATGTAATAGACATACAAACCAGTGAAGAGGCTTGTTGAGTTTCTCTTCAAGGAGTTTTATAACTCCTCCTCTATGACCTGTGTTTACAGCTGTTCCATCGCAGCCTACAGCCACAATGCTACTGGTATCAATTATTGAAAAAGAAATAGAAGAAGCAGATCCTGCTATTGGAGTTAAGTGACCAATATAAAGTGAACCAGGTTCTTGAAGCAATACTACATGCTATTCTTGTGCAAACCTAACATACTGCTTTGATTCTACAATTTCTCCTATTTTTGTTGTGTCCTTCCTTCCATCAAAATATATACTTTCAAGTGGTTTCAATAATTTCATGTTTTCTTGGACTTCTGACCTTGCTCTCTTTTTGGCTCTCCGTACTTTATTTTTGTCAGCTACCAAGGATGAGTCACATTTATTTATAAGGCCAGCTCCTTCTAACACAGCAGAAGCTCTTGTTGCAGCTGCTCTGTCAGACACTCCTGTTTTGTCCGACATCACTGCTAGGCTGTCAAGTGATACTCGCTGCATTTTTTCTCTCGTATCAAGTCTCCTTACTGTGGTTGAACTTGGTTCAAACTCTGATGAACTGCTATTATCTGAAGTGTCTGTTGAAGAGGAAACTATTGAAAATGACATATATGACTGATCTATGTTATCAGTCATTTCTTTGCTTGTTGAGGGCACTGGTTCAGAATAATACAGGCGAAATATGTCTGTGAGTTTTCTCTGTGTTTTCTTTTTCATCTTGGCCATCAATAAAGCATCCACAGAGCCAATAACCATCTTTCTAGTATTTCTTTGATCTATCAAGAACTCCCTTTCTTCAAGTAGCACTTTGCTGAGTCGACTACAGGAGCATAACTCAAAATCTTCACATTTACAAGCACTTGCATCAAACAGTTTTTTTTCTGCTTGTGTTTGAAAATCTTTAGGTTTTTGCAAGTTTTTCTCACTTTTTCTCACTTCTACTAATTTCTTCTTCAAATATCTTGAATGATAACTTTTTAACATGTCATAGATTCTCTTCTCAGAAACAGTTGGAATTGAGGCTCTTTTCCAAACATTCATCACGTGGGAAACTACACAATCACTAATATCTTTAAATGAAGGTTCTTTGTTTGAAGTTATTTTTAGTTGCTGCCTCACGAAAAGGTAGTGTTTCATCACATCGTGATAAGTAGGAAGATTAAGGTCTTTGAGATCATTAGGCTGCCCAATTAAAACACACCCTTGACTGCGGCTATGTTTGTTCGTTTTTTTCTTTAACAGCAGACATTTTGTTCCTGTAAGTAATAAAAAAAACAATATGAATGACCTTTGATTTGTTTCAAAAATATCGAGGCAGTAAAATATTTGCAAAACCTATTAGAAAAAAAAAATTTCACGACACACATCCACTCACAGTGACACACATCCACTCACTGTGACAGTCAGATAGACATTGAACGTTGAGGGAAAACTGAATGAGTAGGGCGGAACTCGTCGTAGAGCCACCTCCTCGTGGTGAGTTCTGGATTGTGTTATCTCCTTCAAATAGGATTTGAGAAAACATAAACTAAGAGCTGTACAAGTTAGAATATTCATTATTTAACAAAATAACTGTAATATATGTCATATTACTCATATTTATGACGATGAGCTCAATTTATCAAAGTCGTCAATTATTGGTATTTCTGGTATTTATCTAAATTTTCAAGGTATTTGTGGAAGCAGAAGATGACTTCGCCGAAGAAAACACACTTGAACTATATTGAAGAGTATTTAAATCACTTTCAAATGGAAACTACCGGAACGTGATTGCATTAAAACTATGTTTTTAAACGATAATGAACCGGAGGCTGTTTTTTCCCACTTTTTCCCATTTTTCAGTGCGTTTGTGCAAGCTGAAGATATTGTCTCAGAGCTTTCAGATTTTTCACAAGTTATTTTGATATCCATTCACAACTTTTCCGCACTACCGCTAAAATCAAATAAAAAAACGTGAAAAAACGATCCACCCTAATGTGCAGGTGACGGAGGTGTTCCTCTTTTGAAGAATGGAACACAAGTATGTCCTCCACATAACATACACAGAAGGGGAGGTCCCTTAATAGGCCATCCATGACTCGTTGAAAAGTGGCTTCAGCATTATGAAGGCTAAAACAGTAGTAATTGAAGGCAATTGTACCGAACCGAGTGGTGATGGCAGTCTTGGGGATATCTCCAGGGTTCATAGGCACCTGATAATACCCCTTCAGAAGGTCTAGAATGGAGAAAACCTTCGCTTTGTGCAGGTAGGAGGTCACGTCGGCGATGTTTGGGAGGGGGTAGTAATCAGGTTTTTTTTTGCATGTTCAGGTGCCTGTAATCTCTGCACGGACGGAGCGAGCCGTCTTTCTTCAGGACGATGTATAGTATAAGGGTGATGACCATAGGTTTGAGGCCTTTTGGCAAAGGCCCATTTCCTCCATTTCGGTGAACATCTGTTTGGCTGCTGCCAATCGATCCGGTGCTTGTCGTCTTGATATGGTGATTCGTCCTTGTCAGGGGCCGTGGGCGTTTGGCGAAGTTCTGGATGGAAAACTTCTGGGTACGACGTGACGAGGTTGGCGTAGACATGTGTGGGTGCGCTAATGTCATGAGCGAGGTTGGAGGGGTGGGTTGAAGAGGTGTCAACAAGTACGAGTCTGCGTTGACAAATCATTGGTGGGCGACATCAACCAGAAGGTGGAAATAAGAGAGGAAATCCGCACCGAGGATTGGCAATGTGGCGTCAGCAACGAGAAACTTCCAATTAAATTTACTGTTTCCAAACGACAATGTGAGGTTCTCGTAACGGTAGGTGGGTATCGCAGATCCGTTGTCAGCTACCAGGTGGACATCGGCAGACTTAGACAGACTACGTCATTTCCTGAAGAGTTCCCTTGGCAAAAGAGAACGACAAGCACCAGTGTCTACCAAAAATTGCATGCTCGTTCCTGCATCATGTAAAAAGAAAAGATTAGAAACACGGGAGGCAAACGCCACGAGCGATGGCCTACTTACACGTTTTTTGGCTACTGACAATCCTAAGCACATTTCTTCGTGGCAGCCCAGAATCTGGGGTGGTAGAGGCGAAACTGTGGCCGATGGCAAACAACGAAAGTTTGAATGGGGCGACGCCAACTTCCGTGAAGTCCGTCATAATACCAGTGCCAGGGGTGTGGGGGGGGGGGGCGTTAGTCGAGCAAGTCGACTTCTGGGGTCACCAATGTGACGGGCCGAGAGAGGCTGTGACTCGAAAGGCAAGATGAAAGCAACTGAGTAACGTTATTACAGAACATCAGATTATATATACATCAAGTCCGGGCAAGAAGGGCCTAAAATATATAACATGCAATTTCATGTTCAACCGACAACCGGTACTGTTAACAGTAACGGTAAGAAAAACAGACATGTTGATTCAGGTTGCTATCAGTGTGAGGGAAGAGCAAAGATACAAAGGATAATATACAAAAAAAAGAAATGTTGTTACTATGTACGATCGTGTGACACACGGTTGGTGCAATACAGTGATTTATTCGTAAGGGGTAAGGAATTTAACATCAGTTACTTGTTCTGCATATGGCGAAGGCATTGCTCTGACTGTTTTTGGTGGCTTCAGTAATCGAGAAATAGACGACAGGCCCATAATGTATCGTATCAGTGCCACCGGTTGCCAACAATCCTATTAACAAGGGAAAATGCACACAAAAATCTCAGCCACTTTTCAGTCTTGCTTACTATCTTTTTTTCCGGAAGTGGTTGATGACGATATCTCCTCGGCATTAATTTAGTGGCGCATGTGCCACATGTCTTATGTTGCCTTACACCATAGGCATCTGGGAACAGAAGAGACAACATGATTCAGTGTTAAGGAAATTCCATAATAGGTAATCAATGATTTATCCTTCCCTATTCTATGTTACGTGTATTTTACTCTTCTTGATTTACATATGTTAATAATTGCATTGTTAAATAAAGTTTTATGAAAAAAAATAATCCAATAAATTTTTATATTTAAACTATTATATGCCAACTCTGTGGGTATTACTTCATGCTCCAAAATTACCTTGAACCTCTGATTGGTTAAAGGTATGGAGAATAATGTGTACTCATAACCTATCGTTCTCTCTTTATTTCTAAGTACCTGCTCTTGATAATGTTATGTGAAAAAATAATTGATCGTATACATATTTGTTATTATTATTACTTGTTTCAGCTGATGGATTAGAGGAAAGCAAGAAAATTTTCTGTATAATTAATACATTTAGAGATAAAGTAATGACGCAGAAGTATTTTAACATCCATTTATTAATTTGGAGAGACCCCAAGGCTTTCAGACGCGCAACATATTTTCCTGATTTCGACAGATGTTGTTTCAACTTTTAGGTCCCTAATTACCAGAGCCACGATACTGGAGATCTATTCAGTACACTGACTGAGAACTCAAGAGGGACCTACAGTACTCTTCATTTTCTTAATCAGTTTTTCTATATTACTATAAATCTGGCATATTAGTTTGGCACATAAAATTATTATTAAAAAGAATATATCTTGTTCACTCAATAACAAATTCTTAACCCTTATACTATAAGTTATACTTACTACAAATGATTATAGGCTAGTTTATAGTGCTAAGCACAGGACTAGCGCTTCACTTGTGGGGGAAGTAGACTCAGTTATATATGAAATACTATTAATTTCAATTATGACCATCGAAGTATTAACAGTGATCTTTTCAAAAAAGATTTGCACACTATAGGATAAAATTACCCGTCAGGAGGTAAGGGAAGGTAATTCTTGATATGTAAGGGAATATGAAGTAAAAGCCCCCCTATACAATTGACACGCAAATATAACAACAGATAACCATCGAGAATTCCTAACGTATATTTCCCGTGGGTTTAATAAGACAGCGAAATGTGGTATTTCATAGAGTTCTTAGGGGCTAAAGAATATTTACTAAACAGATGAATAGACGATATAAAAAATTTTTCTTTTTTGGGGGGGAGGGGCGTGGGGGCGGGGGGGGGGAGGGGGGGAATCCAAAGCTTCCTACTATTGATACTTGTGGGTTTTCCAGGTCTCAACTTGTTGCATGGTTAGCCAATTACAATTGTTTATAAGTTAATTTTTACGATAGACTACTGAGGCTAATGAGCCTCCATATAACTCCTTTACATATTAGATTTCCAAAGACTTTGTCAGGGAAAAAATAACAATAATTGATAGAATATAGTTCTAGATGTGTGATTTTGTCATGGAACCTTACTGAAACTTGATGAGAGATTAAAATTCATTAAACTCTTTTCAAAGATACCACACCCGTCAAAAATGGCGGCTCAATATTAAGGTAAATGTTTAGATAAATACACAACAATGGCATGACTCTTATATATATGTGTATATATATATACATATATATATATATATATATATATATATATATATATATATATATATATATATATATATATATATATATATATATATATATATAAATATATATATATATATATATATATATATATATATATATATATATATATATATATATATATATA
Organism: Palaemon carinicauda; assembly: GCF_036898095.1. NCBI lineage: Eukaryota > Metazoa > Arthropoda > Malacostraca > Decapoda > Palaemonidae > Palaemon > Palaemon carinicauda. The sequence goes on from NC_090733.1 coordinate 51,442,955, forward strand.
TATTTATATATATATATATATATATATATATATATATATATATATATATATATATATATATATATATATTATATATATATATATATATATATATATATATATATATATATATATATATATATATATATATATATATTCAACATCTCATCTTACACTAATTGACGTAAAGGGCCTCGGTTAGATTTCGCCAGTCGTCGCTCTCTTAAGCTTTTAAATAACTATTTCATTCATCCTCTCGTACTTCACGCATGTGATGCCCTTCTCCCAATCTCCAATGCTGTACAGAATTCCCTTGATTGTGGTCAGGAAGTTCGCATGATTGGCCTTGATTTTAGTGCTGCCTTTGACCGTGTTAATCATGAGACCCTTGTTTTCAAACTCAAACAGTTGGGATGGGTGGGTCGTTTCTTAGCATTATTATTGATTTTTAAAGTAATAGATCTCAAAGAGTGGTTGTTGATGGGCACCATAGTGAGTATAGGAATGTGATATCCGGTGTTCCACAGGGTAGTGTTCTTGGCCCATTACTTTTCATACTATATACACATGACATGAGGTTTGGCCTTGAAAACAAGCTTGTTGCATATGCAGATGATGCTACTCTCTTTGCATCAATTCCATCACCTGAATATAGATCTGGGGTTGGTGAATCCCTTAATAGAGATTTAGCTAAAATTAGTGCCTGGTGCAATTTATGGGGTATGAAGTTGAATCCTAACAAAACTCAAATTATGATTGAAAGTAGTTCAAGGACGTTGGCTCCTCAACATCCGGATCTCAGTATTGATAATGTTTCTTTAAATTTGTAAGACTCTTTTAAAATTTTAGGTGTGATTCTCGACAGCATATTTACTTTTGAGAAACACATTAGGTCTGTGTCTTGTTCAATTGCACAAAAAATTGGCTTATTGAGAAAGTCTTACAAGATTTTCGGTGATCAATCTATTCTGAAGAAGTGTTTTAATTCTTTCATTCTACCTTTGTTTTGAGTGTTGTTCTCCTGTCTGGTGGTCAGCTGCTGATTCTCATCTTAATTTGTTGGACAGAAACTTACGGTCTATTAAATTTCTGATTCCTGATCTAGATATTAATTTTTGGCACCGTCGTCCAATTAGTTCATTATGCATGTTGCATAAGATTTTTCATAACTCTGACCATCCTTTACATTCAAGTCTCCCTGGACAATTTTATCCTTTTCGTAATACTAGGCAGGCAGTTAATTTTAATAGCCAGGCCTTCTCCATCCATCATGAGGCTCAATACTACACAGTATTCTAGAAGTTTTATTCCAGTTGTTACCAAGTTGTGTAATGATCTTCCTAATCGGGTAGTTGAATCAGTAAAACTTCAAAAGTTCAAAGTTGGAGCAAATGTTTTCATGTTGACCAGGCTGATATGAGTCTTTTTTATAGTTTATATATGATATATCTATTTTTGACGTTGTTAATAGTGGACATATCTGTTTTGACGTTGTTACTGTTTACAGAATGATTTATTGTTAATTTATTCTCATCATTTATTTATTTCATTATTCCCTTTCCTCACTGAGCTATTTTTCCCTAATGGAGACCTTGGGCTTATAACATTTTGCTTTTCTAACTAGGGTTGTAGCTTGGCTAATAATAATAATAATAATGATAATAATAATAATAATAATATAGGACTGGGTCTTCCAACTCTTTTAGTGCCTTGTGGAGCCCAGTTGAAAATTTGTTGAACTAATCCCTCTTGGGGAGTGAGTGTTGAGAGCATGCTCAAACCATCTCCATCTACCATTCATTTTCATATCATCTGCATATGGCACTCGAGTAATCTCTCTTGCAGTTTCATTTCTAATTCTGTCTTCCAATATAACTCCCAATATTCTTCTGAGGGCTTTGTTCTGAAATCTTCAAAATCTGTTGGATATCGTCTCATTGTCATTTCAGGATTCATGTCCATCAGTAACACTGGTCTCACTAAACTGACATAGTTTGATTTTTGTATGTAGTTTCAGACAATTTGATTTCCAAAGACCCTGTATCAGAGATTACACTTCCTGAATATTTGAATGTTTTTTCCCTCCTTAATCCTTTCTCCTTCCAATGATATATTATGTGTCATTGCATGTTCCATTCTCACCATTTCTGCCTTTCTTCAATTCATATTGAGACCAACCTCCTGTGATATTTCCTGCATTCTGGTAAGCAAGCAATACAAACCATGTGGTGTTTTGCTAATAAGAGCAGCATCTTGAGCATATTCTAGGTCAGCTAATTTCCTATTACTAATCCAGTCCAATGAATAATATAAATGACAACACAATCCCTTGGAGTACTCCACTGTTCACTGGATTTTTATTTGATAAGACTCCAATGACATTAATTTTACATTTGCTATGGTTATGAACAAACAAACAAATATATATGTTTAGAGGAACTCCTTAATAACACATTACTCTCACCAAAATTCACTGATGGACTTTTTCAGTCCACAAATGCCATCAAAAGTGGATTTCTCTATTCTATACATTGCTGTACAACATGTCCCAAAAGGAAAATGAGGTAAATACATCTTTTCCTAAATCCTTCTTGTATATATTATAGATTCTCATGACAATTGTCGTCAGTGTGATGCCTCTGTAATTATTGTAATCAGTCAGATCTCCCTTTTTTGTCTTTTTCACCAACACTCCTAACTCCCAATCATCAGGTTTTGCGTCTTTACATAATATTCTACAAAATAATCATGTTAGAATTCTAGGAGCCATTTCCTTTTTGGCCGATATCATCGCGTCTAGAGACTTTCCATCTGTTTAGTTTTGTAGTGCTATATTCGACTTCACACATACTGAAATGATTCATGGGGACATAAAGTTCTTCCTCAGCTTTAAATATATCAATCAAATTAATCCCATCATATCTCCTATTGATGACCTCACTAAATTGTTCCAGCTAATGTTGCCTTTCTTCATCTTCTGTTGTTATAGCATATCCATCTCTCTTTTCGATGGTTATATGCGTCTTCTCCTTTATCCCTGTACATATTTCATTCATGATTCTATGAGGAATTCTTATATCATAACAACTCGCTGAATTTAGAGCTTTGTTAGCCTCATCTGCTCTCCTCTCTAAGTATTCTCTCCAGTCATTCCTGTGCGTTTTTTCTATCGACCTCACTATCAATACTGGAGTATATATATATATATATATATATATATATATATATATATATATATATATATATATATATATATATATATATATATATATATATCTATATATATATATATATATATATATATATATATATATATATATATATATATATATATATATATATATATATATATATATCTGATATTTGTTTACAAGAGCACGTTCTCAATTTACTCCCAAAATATACATTCCTGCAGCTCTCTTCTTTTTGTACAGTAATTAGGAGGTTCTTCAAATGCTGGGAAAGCAAAAAATAGCAAGATATGTTGCGGAAGGGAAGGGGGTGGTTAGGGGTTGGTGGAAGAGGTACTAAGCGACCATGAACTGACATCGTCAAAGTAGTAAACCAAAGAGAAGTTCGTGACGTCAGCATATATTTAGCATATATTCCAAATATATGCTAAATTAAAAATAGAGTAACTATTTGTGAAAACGGATTTTGAGCGAAGCAAAAAATCTATTTTTGGGTGAGATGTCCATGTCGTCCTGATGGAAGTTCCTTAAAGTAGCTTCCTAAGGGATATATGTACTACAGTGGTATTCCCAGAGAATTTTACCTTTAGGTATCCAGAATTCTAACTCTAAGCGCGAATATCCTTAAAATTTCTCCAAAGGATATTGCATAATATCAGCAGACGCATTCTTTACACGCCTCCATAACAATCTACACCCCAAACAGCGTTTTGGCTTCGAGGAGGATGTGGCAAAACGGAGCCGTCCAAAGGCTCTCCTCGCTCTCCTAATACTATTGGGAATAAAACAGCGCCATTCCCACGACGACGGACATTCCTTGTAGCATTGAGCGTGGTGTTACAGATACAGTACCACGGGAGGGATACTGTGAAGATCTTTTCTTTTAGAAGAGATGGGAGGGTCCATCAGGAGGACATGGCCATCATAGCCAAAAATAGATTTTTCGCTTCGCTCAAAATCGTTTTTTTGGGCTCAAGCCATGTCGTCGTGATGGAAGCATACCAGAGCATTAGTGTATCTGTGGATTTTTAATCAGTACCTTAACCTTATAGCAACCTTTTCTATGGTCATGGGGACCAAATGAGACAAGGGACGTTACCGTTATTCGTCACCATCACTAATCATAACCAATGTTAGTGCTTCCTGCCTCCTACAGGGAAGAGTCATTTTAGACAGTAGAAAAGGGATCTTGAGGTTAACATACATAGTATGACCAAACATAAGTACACACTGAATATACAAATAGTCTCATAGTTGTATATTTGCTAAAATACATCAGTGTCTCTTATAACTATTATTTGATACATACAAATATATGAGGGATACTTACTTTGGTAAGTCGAAGAACTCTGGCATGTATACATACAATTGTCTGGCGAAGGTGGACGCACTACATTCTAATAGACATTTATTACTAATAAATGACTAAAAGATGTTCAGTTAAACGAATGTAGCGAACAGAAAAATAACCTTTTGGGTTAGATCCTTAAGAGAACAATCTTCATTGTTCACAGATGAGGCATAATGTAAGACCTTGTCCAAAGACCAAGAGATGGGCTTTGGTGGTACCGCGGGCTTAAGCCTAGCACATGCTTTTGGAATCTTATCAAAGATTTCATTCGCCAGATCCACTTGAAAGGCATATAGGAGAGGCCTAGTCAAGGCTGACTTGCACGTATTAATCGTATTGGCCGCCAGACCTTGGCTATGAAGGTGGACAAAGAAGGGCTGACAGAAGTTTATTGAAATTTCTTTCGGTCCTTTTGCTTTGACAAACACAACCCACTTTATCCAGGAAGACTCATATTGTCTTCTAGTTGACTTGGCCTTGTATTCTTCTAAGAATTCTGTATTGCCTTTTGAGATCCCATACCTTTTTCTAACCGCTAGAGCGAGAAAATCATGAAAGGAAGGGTTTGGGTTCTCTGTGATAAAACGAAAGTAGTTAATTTCTGAATCTTCAGAAATATACCTAGGGTCAGAGCTAGGACCAGCCTCATCTAGTCTATCAGCCCCACTAGAGGATCCTCGTATGGGGCTATATAGCGAGGTAGTTTCTTGAAGACGCTCGTGATGAAGAGGTCGAATTGCAGTTCCGGGACTTGTTCCCATCTGGGAGGGAATATGTCTGCGCCCATGGACCATTCCAACTCTATCGGTTTGTATCGAAATAGTGTATCCACCGTCACATCGTGGATCAGTTGTAAATGAACTGCTGGTAGGTGCCGTCCCTTTAAGAGAGGGATGGGTAACTTCACCAAGACTGAATGAGACGTTCGAATGTGACTTCTTATTATCGCTTCGGTGTCCCAGATCAGTCGTAGGGAGCCTGATCTGTGTGGAGGGGGCTTCCCCACCCATGAAAGGACCAGTAGAGTCTTGGGACTTACGTGCTCTAATTTCTGTCAGAGAAGCGATTAAAGAGGGACCGATCTCAGTCTTTTTTTATCTTTTCAAGCGTTTAATGCGTGTTTTCTCCAAGGTCTTAACGCATCTTTCCGGTGTGCCCTTAGCACCAGGTCTGTCACTATAGCGAACTGGGGAAAGTTTAGCGCTTTTTCCTGTTGGCGTTTTGGTATTCTGACTGAATACCTAAGTCTCTTGACAGACCTCACGAGCTCCTTTTATATTTCCAAAGGAGAGGAGAGTTGATGTGACTGAGGGCTTCGATGGTTTTTTAAATATCGAAACCCCTGAGCTGGAGAAAGTCGAGACTTCTAGAAGCCTATCTTGCATCCGTGATGTCCCAGGAACCGGGTCATCTCTTTGAATGCACATTGGCTGGACACTTCGGGTGCTGCCCACTCTAGCTTCTTGATCAGGTATATTAATACCTGAACTATTTCTAGGCTTGACTTTGACGTGACTAAGTTCGTCAATCCTTTGAAGATATTTAGGACTGTGAGTCCGACACGTATCTTTCCTAGGATGAATGTTACTCTCAGTAACATGAATTCTAGATAGGAGGAAGGGGGTGGTTAACTGGAAGGTTCTGAAGGACACCTTTTAGGTCTGACAAGACTACGATCACCTCTAATTAGAACAAGGTCCATATGTTCAGAAGGATTAACATTCAGAACTTGCTATTTTTTATGAACTTGTTGAGTGGTGACAAGTTCAGAATGACTCATTGATATCTTGAGTCCTTCTCGTGAACACAAAACAGCCTTCCCTGGAACTCGATGAGCTATAGTTTTCTTACCACCTGAATGCTCTATAGCTCTCAGGTATACTTCTCCAGGAGGGTTTTGAACTGTAGGAGAAGGTAAGGAAATGATGGTAGGGACATTTTTGTTTCCCATAAATGGCTCATCTTGAATAGGCTTTGGACCGAAGGATCGAAGGTGCTGCGATCCTGAGGGAAAGTTCCTCCTAGCCGAAGCGTCTTTATGCTTCGAGTAGTCAGTAAGCTTAGACTTTTGACCATCTGCCTGTAGCACCATGGTCACTGGAATAGTGGGATGTTGTTGAGCAGCCTGGATATTTCCAGCATTTTTTATCTTCTTTTTAGGTTGGGGACCCACAACCACATAAGATTTTCTCTTTGAAGTAATGCCCTATTTTTGGAGAAGACTTATGTTCTCCATGGTGGCGTTCTTAATTACTTCCTTAATGACCTCGTGTGGGAAGAGGTCTTTACCCCAGATGTTGGAAGATATTAGCTTCCTTGTTTCGTGTTTCACTGTTACGTCAGCGAACACAAACTCTCTACATTCTCTCCTGGCCTTCATAAAGGCGTAAAGGTCCTTCACCAAGATAGCCATATGCATTTTGGCTATGACCATGAGCATGTCTGGGCTACTTTCGTAGGTTGAACACAACTCTATGTAGTTTTGTAGAGAAAGGGATGTCGCAGGTCTCTCCTTTGACTCATGTTCATTACACAAGAGCAACTCAGACAATTTAGGGAGACATACCTTGAATTGTCGACTTACGATGTCTTTGCCCTTAATCCCAAAGGTTTTCTGGCCGTCAGGGGATGTAGTTGGCTCCTGAGGCACTACTGTTTCCTCACTTGCTTCTGGAAATAGTAGCTTACGCATCCTATCATTAGGTAGGAAAGGTCCCGGAGAGATCTTTTGAAAGCCTCTCACCCAGCTGCGTAATTTATATTGAGCTGTATCCCTAATATCCGTAGACTTGGGATTTTCAAAACCTTCGGACATTAATGTCCGACATATATTGCAAACCTGTGGGTGCTGGAAATAATATTGCAGGGGGCATGAAACCTGCAAGTATTAAGACCGTAAAAACACTTACTCTTGGCTTTGCAGAGGACTGCAGCACAAGGTATCTGGTGTTCCTCCTGTAAAGAAAGGAAAACCAAATGCGTATAGAATGGATTATCTCCTTGACAATCAACATGCAAATGTCCTTTACAATAGAGTAGCTTAGGATAGTAAGCTATAAAGGGATAGTAGGAGATACATACTTGTGTACCCCTGTGAGCAAATGCTGTTGCCTCCCCTCAGTATTAACTACATGGATATTTCTCTATACAGTAACTCCAAGTAGAAGGACTCTTACTCCTAGGGGTAAAGAAGTATCAAATCACTGTCCCAAAATAATGTTAATACTGTGGGGTCAGGATGACGGTTTCTTGATCAGAATATTGAAGAAAACTATTCATTCAATATATAAACGGTACCAGCAGAATGCTCGTACAAGGGTACCCAAGGTATGTCAGAAAATACTACTTTATCATGGTACTGTAGTTTTCTAACTGCAGTAAGTCTATATTGCAATTTACTGGCTACTGTACATCATGTATTGTAGTCTAGTCATTATGCTGCCTTCATAGTAGCATATGACAGTATGGTCCATCTAGCATGAAGCCAGCTGGACTAGGAAAATAAAGACATATATTTGTATATCCCACTCAGCCTATTTGCTGTAGTCTTCCTACTATATTAAAATATAGAGTTTCCTGATCAGGGAGACTCAAGGAAAAAGGCTGCACCCTTTAAGGGTTAGGAGTGTATAACTCCTGCCTTGAAGTGTTTAATATTGTAGGGTAATCTTAATACTGATTTCTAATCAGGACATTGAAGAAATCAGATTCATTCAATATAGGATTGGGCTCAGCAAATGCCTGTGTTGGATATCCAAAATATATTGGAAATAACTACTAGTATAAACTATATAGTAGTTTTCTATCTGCAGTATATTCTATAATGCAGATATACTGGCTACCTGTATAAAATATGCAGTAGTTCAGCCGGCATGTAGCCGGCATAGCTAGGTCTTGCCGGCATACCCGGCATGCTAGCTAGAGAGAGAGAGATAGCATGGAAAAAAGGCTACTCCTTACTGTGAATGTATACAGTAATTAAGGATGTAAAGGTCTAATTTGACTGCCTTTTTCCAGAGAGAAGGTTCTAATAGAAGGGTAGAATGTACCATAGAGGCTTCCATGCAGCTACAGTACTATTGCCGACAAAGTACCGCTGATACACTGCCGGCCGGCAAGTGCAGCAGTACAAGTACAGTCGGCGTGCAGCCAACTGAGTCAGTACTATCTGTGCCGGCCTGGCCGGCAGTACCCCGGAAACAGGACTTGTAGCAGCAGTCCAAGGGAGGACTGAAGAACCTTGGGAACAGAAGGGACTTCCCTCTCACGGCCATCATGGTCGCCGGCAGCCATCTTGGCTGCCGGCTGGACCGGCAGTTGCCGGCTAGGCCGGCAATTGCCGAGAGATGATGTGGTTGGCGGCAGTATGCTCTGCCGTCAGCCAAAGACATGGCTCGAGAGGGAGTCTGGCTGGCTCCGGCAACCTACTAGCAAAGGAAGGTTGCAAGATGCCAGCCTAAAGAAAGACAATGGCTCAGCCATCAAAAGAGGACAGCGGGGTAGGGAACAGGGTCCTGTAACGAGTGTGAAAGGAACTGGCAAAAATTTTCAATCCTACCACCTGTAAAAGAAACTCTGTTTCGGTATCGGCAGAATCCCAGGGAACAGGAGAGACTCAGTTTTCCAACCCAGAGATTGCCGACACAGTTAAGGGGATGGCAGCACTGCCGCCTCCTCTCAACAAAGAAGAAACAGAGTTCCAGTGCCACGTATCCTAGGCTAAAGAAAATTACTCTTCAGCCCAGAGTACTGTGGCATAGGACTAGTTTTTTAGTCGCAAGGAGAAGATGGTATCCTACCATAACTTCAAGTGCGGCTAATGAGGGCTAACATCCATTGCCGGCCACCTAGCCGGCAGGGGAATGATGGTATCCTACAACCCATTCACCCTGCCGGCAGGTCGCCGACATAACACTAAATACTCTGAGATTCTGACTAAATCCCAAAACCCGATGGTATACCACAACCAACGGTTAAGGGAAGAGGCAGGACAAACCCTAAGTTAGCCATGTCTGAGTAAAATTCAAGGCACGTCTATTAGGGTTGTAGCCTGAGGCTACACTCAGAGGGAAAGAGATTACCCTTAAGTGTCCGAAGAGACGTGTAATGTTTCATAACATTTTAGGAGGTATCAGTCTCCACTGAATGAAAACAAAACACGAGGGTAACCGGGGAAAGTCTGAACGTATAGTAAAACGTCTAGGTAAGGTTGCTTAGGCTATACGAGATCTCGGTTACCTAAATCACCGAAACTCTAACTATACGATCGACAGAGAAAAGGGGGAAACAAAAATTATGCACATTATCAAAACTTTACAAGAGTAATTGCCTGAAGAGCTAAATAATTAATATAATTAAATAAAGCTATTAAAAACTGGAAGTCATTCTGCTATCTAAATAACACATGCCAAACGAACGACGGCCCCATGGCGCTTCCAGATGGGTTGATTTCAATTCTAAGTACAGAAAACCTGAATTTGACAGGTATATGTACAGAAGAATTGTCATTGACTTTTATCTTTCTTCGTGGCTGAGTGGCATGGTCACTGGCATACAGGTATCCTGGACCAGGGTTCAAATCCCGGCCAATCTGATACTACAGTCATTGAGTGATTTCGCCTGGGGCTCTGATCCCGATGTCATTAAGAGAATCCAGACTTTAATGTATTAATATATATAGCTTATTTGAAATTTGAAAAACACGTTTAAATGTGCAAAAATTTATCATTAATCGAATGCCAAGTCCCAAACCTAGCAATTAGCTACGCTGGTGAAGAGGGGTTTATTTCAATTCTACGTACAGAAAACCTGAATTTGACAAGTATATGTACAGAAGAATTGTCATAGACTATTATCTTTCTTCGTGGCTGAGTGGCATGGTCACTGGCATACAGGTATCCTGGACCAGGGTTCAAATCCCGGCCCGTCTGATACTATAGTCTTTGAGTGATTTCGTCTGGGGCTCTGATCCCGAGGTCGTTATGATAATCCAGACTTTAATGTATTAATATACTGTATATGGCTTATTTGAAATATGAAAAACACGTTTAAATGTGCAAAAATTTATCATTAATCGAATGCCAAGTCACAAACCTAGCAATTAGCTACGATGGTGAAGATGGGTTTATTTCAATTCTAAGTACAGAAAACCTGAATTTGACAGGTATATGTACAGAAAAATTGTCATTGACTTTTATCTTTCTTCGTGGCTGAGTGGCATAGTCACTGGCATACAGGTATCCTGGACCAGGGTTCAAATCCCGGCCGGCCTGATACTATAGTCTTTGAGTGATTTCGTCTGGGGCTCTGATCCCGAGGTCGTTAAGAGAATCCAGACTTAAATATATTAATTTATATGGCTTATTTGAAATATAATATATATATATATATATATATATATATATATATATATATATGTATATATATATGTATATATATATATATATATATATATATATATATATATATATATATATATATATATATACATATATATATATATATATATATATATATATATATATATATATATATATATATATATATATATATATGTATATATATATATGTATATATATATATATATATATATATATATACATATATATATATATATATATATATATATATATATATATATATATATATATATATATATATATATATATATGTGTATAAACATTATATATATATATATATATATATATATATATATATATATATATATATATGTATATATATATATGTATAAACATTATATATATATATATATATATATATATATATATATATATATATATATATATATATATATATATATATATATATATATATATATATATATACATATATATATATATATATATATATATATATATATATATATATATATATATATATATATGTATATATATATATATATATATATATATATATATACATATACATATATATATATATATATATATATATATATATATATATATATATATATATATATATATATATATATAAATATGTATAAATGCAATGATCAGAAAAGCTATACCAGCTAGGGCCACCTACGCTAGATTGGTTAGTTTTGTCAATGAGATGAAAATCTCTCACCATCACCAATATACAGTGTATAACAGGGTGATGAAAACTAGTCAAAACTCAGATAAGTATATTACATCCCTGTCTCTTCCCTAAAGTGGCGGGCAGCTATATTCCCCTGCAGGGGTTGCTAAAAAATCTTTGGACTAGAAGAGGCTATCTCTAAAAACTGAACGTTGCTACAAACAACGTCAGGATCCTGTGCAGGGAAGAAGATCTTTCTCTGTTAATAGTAGATCTGAAATAAATATATTAGCATATAATAGGATTGAGTAAAATTAGACTAACTGGGAAATCTAATATAGAATTAGAACAGACCCATATATTTTACTTCAGACGGCATGAACTGAACTGGAGTGGGTTTTCTTATTAATGGAAATCTTGCAGGTAGCATAGAAGAGTTTGTAGCACTAGTGATATCATTACAGGATTAATGATCAAGCAAATTAAGAAGTACAACGAGAAAATCATTTGAACCCATGCACTAACACCATCCCATACAGAGGAAGAAATAGAAACTTTTATTTATGATCTGGAGATATCTCTAAAAAAAATGACTCAATTTACATTTGTTTTGGGTGATTTCAATACTGAATTAGGTCAAAAGGATAGAGGAGAATCAGCGGTAGGTAATCTGGAGTAGGTACAACGAATGACAGAAGACACGCTTTTAGAATTTTCTGTTAGAAACAATCTTGAAACCATGAAGTATTTCATTTATAAAAAGGAATGAAAAAACGGACATGGGGGAGCCCAAATAGAGAAACGAAAAATAAAATAGATTTTTTTCTCAGTGGAAAAGTTTATTTAATTGAAGATTATCAAGTGGTCACAGAAAGGTTAGAACCATTTTTTCTAGATACTAGAAAGGCGAAGAAAAGATAGTTTGAAGAAAAAAAAAACTCCTGTGATAGGAGAAACATTTTATGAGTTTTGTTTATCAATACAAAATATGTACTACAAGCTTCATGGTGAAATGGAAACTAGTAAAGAAGAAGTGATCAGTAAATTAATAAAATTTGTACTAGAATCAGCACAGGAGATATGTGAAAAAGTTCTTAAACAAGGTCAAGGGAAACTATCAGAGAAGACCAAACACCTAATAAATAAAAGATGGGAAATGAGGGTAAAACTCCAAGAGATATAAAATAGAATTAGCAGAACTATTCAAAACAAAACACAGACTAAAAACCCTTAATATTTGTGAACACAGTGAGACCAAAATTTAGGAAACACTAAAGAAATGAAGAAACATCAAATTGAATAAAAGAAGACTTTGAACAGGACGCCAACAGATGTCTGTTTTAAACGGTGATAATGGAAATATCTTCCACAATAGAGATGGAGTGATAAAAATTGCATTCAATTTCTATACAATGTTATACAATTGTAATATTAAGAATAACTTCACAAACATAAATAATGAAACATATGAGCCAGTGCCAAAGGAAACAATAGAAGAAGTAAAAGAAAATTTAAATGGCATGAAAAGAGGCAAGACCGATGGAAAAGTGGCGTAATAAATGATTTAATAATAACTGTAAATTTCATAGTGGTAAAACTTGCAGAACTCCCTTTTAAATGGGTGCAAAAATGCTCTATACCCATAGCTTGGAAAATCTTAATTATTATACTAATTCAAAGCAAGGGAGACACAAAATACCTGAAGAATTACCAAACAAAAAGTTTGCCTTGTTTATTATAATATATATTTTAAAAGATCATATTAGGTCATAGAAAGACAGCTAAACTGCAATCAACCAAGAGAGCAGGTATTCAACAAATGACAATACCCATGTAATCAACTAGCCATTCGAAAAATCAACAGTGTATGACAAACCACTATGTATGACATTTATAAACTATGAGGAAGCTTTTTATTTTGTCAAGACTTCAATAGTAATGAAAGCCCTTCAAAACCAAAGATTTAGGAATGTTAGGTCAGAACACTTGAAGATAGCTATACATGATGTACAACAACTCTACAATTACATAAAGAAAGTGAGAAAATTCCCATTGAGGAAAGAGTTAGCCATAGAGACCCTATCTCTTCT
>NC_090733.1:51459124-51474124 GCF_036898095.1 Palaemon carinicauda
CATCTAAAACAACACTTACTCAATGTGTGCTTATAACAGTAGCACGCCAATAAATGGTGGCAGCGATTAAACTCTAAGACAGCGGTTAAACTCTAAGAATTAGAGAAAAATCTTCAAGACTTCAAAATAATAGCTTTAAAACCAGAGAAATATCTTCAAGACTTCAACATAAAAGCTGTAAAACCAGAGAAAGATCTTCAAGACTTCAAAATAAAAGCTGTAAAACCTGAGAAAGATCTTCAAGAACTCAACATTATCTACAAGAATCTACAATTTTGACTAAGTCCAACGAAACAGCTAACATCAACATATGTTAGAATACAACCTGAATCTTCAATCAACATCCTAGGAAACCCAAGGACTGGCGTTCAACAATTGCAAAACATATCCAGGAAGAACTACATTCAACAAGAAACTAGAACGAGACATCGCTAACAAAACATCAAGAGAGAGAGAGAGAGAGAGAGAGAGAGAGGACGTGTCGACTTCATATATAAGCTAAGTACAGATATTTTGTATTCATTCCAGTTTGGGCAGTGAAGTGTAGTTATCACAAGTCGTTAGTCGATTATTACTGGGGTGAGTGAATTGCTAAACTTTGTTATAGGAAATTCCGAATTCTCATTTAGAATTTTTCTTTCTTTGTGCTAATTCCTTTTTCTTTCAGAAATTCTCGGGGAAATGTTTTGGGATTAGTAACATTGTTGGGGGAATTTTATTATACATATGCGTTTACGCAGTGGGCGTCTGTACTCATATAGATATTTTGATAGAATTGCAAGGGGTCAAAGAGATAGAAAAATAAAAAATACAGCAGTCATGGCTCCTCCTGTCAGCCCTACCCCTGGACCTAGTGGTGTAGGCCAGGCTAATCCTCCTCCAATTGTGACGCTTGTAAATGCCAGGTCAGCAATCCTTCCTTTTCAAGGTCGGGTCAACGGGTTCTTGCCACAAAATGTGGAGTCATGGATTTCATCCGTTGATGCCCATTTAAATGCCAAACAAATCGTAGATCCTTTTGTACAATTACAAGAAGCTAAAAGTTTTATAGATTTTTCTAAGGGGGATGCGAGTGCATATTTAAGAGGTGTTTCATTTCAAGAAGCAGTTACTTGGGATGATTTCAAAGTTAGGTTACGCGCGATCTATGGGGGTGAGGAAGCCTTGGATGTAGTGTTAACGTTACGAAATACACTTAATCAAGCCACTATGAATCGGCTTAATGTTATTGAGAGAGCAGCTCTCATAGCTGATAGGCTTAACGAATATCAGGACATTTTAGGTAATTCCACTTGGGTTATTAACGATAACATCTCCGTGAAAGATTTTTTGCGATTAATGTATTTGACTTGCATGACACTTATGTTGCCTGAAGCTTTAGTGCGGTGTTTTGATAAGAAGTTAACGCCTGCAAGTACGGAATTGGATGTCTATAAACAGATAAAGAAACACATGTCCAAGTGTCCAGATCTCGATCCCGTGTTAACTCAAGTTTTTGCAAAGAATGAAACAAAACCACAAACAGTGAACGTAATTAACAGTCCAGTAGCGGGAGTGACGTGTTACAACTGCAAACGTCAAGGTCACATAAGCGCAGACTGTAGAACGAAATTTTGCTCAATTCACAACACTGCAACGCATTCTTATAGTCAATGTTACTCGCGTAAGACACAACAATATCCTAGAAATACACAGTCAATTCCACAGTCAGTTCCATACGGAAATAAAAAGAAAAATCCTCATTTTAACAATAAGAAGAAACAACCAAATGTCAATGCAGTTCAGAGTCCGAAACAAACCAACACTTCTTCAAATATCGCTGAGCCTGGGCCGTCAAACCAGACCTCGCAAGGTCAGACTAATTTTCAGAATGTGCAGAGCAAAGCAAATACCACATAGTTAACTCTAGAGGGGAAGAGAGTGATGTTGGGTCAAGGTCATTCATGTCAACATCAATAGTATTGAATAATCAATTTAATGTTTTATCAGATAATTGTGAGACAATAGATTTTCCTATGAAACACACGGCCGAATCAAGTAAAACAGTGCATGCTCCCGTAGATTTGCAACGAATTCATACAATAATAAGCCAAAATGAGTTACGGCCAACCTTATATGCTGTAAATTTAGAACACAAATATTTTACGTTATTTTTTTACTCTGGTAGTCCACGTAATATTATGGATTTGAAGACGCATCATTTGTTGTTTCCGAACTTCCCGATTGAAAAATCAGGAATTAGACTTTCAGGTATAGGAAATAATGAATTAAACGTCATAGGCATAACTCATATTCAGTTCAGAGTCGGTAATCGCACGTTTGCCGATACATTTGTTGTTGTAAAAAACATTAATATGTATCCAGCTGTAATTATAGGATACCCATATATGAGAAATCAAAACATTATCTTAGCTCCTGCCAAGCACGGCGTGTATATCAAAGGGAAATTCTATAAGTCTTCTAATACCTTAAAGTCAGTTTTGGATAAAAAGGAGACGACAAATGTAACCGTAACGTACGTTGAAGAACCAATAACTTGTCTCACTAATAAAGAAATAATATACGCGACCCAGCAGAATTCTCGTTCACCCGTAATATCATCTTGCACGCAATCTATCGAACCAAACATACCTTCGAATTTAATAGTGCAAATAAAGAAAACACTACCGGAATCTGAAATATTAATCCTTTCCGATACTTTGAAAACTAACGGATTGTCTGTCACACAAGCTATTTATACAGTAGGCTCACATCAGCAATGTAATATCGAAGTCTGTAATCATTTAAATAACACTTTAGTAATTCACAAAAATCAACATATCTTGGATGTAGAAGTTTATAAACATCGTATTCTTACCGTTGCTGAAATCAATCACTCTCAATCAGTTGCGGATGAATCCCTTTTGCGATCTATTAAAAATAAAATCAGTAAGGACTTTCAAGACGAAGAAATTCAGAAGAAAATTTTTGAACTTTTAACTAAATATCAAGATGTCTTTTCCACTACGGATGGATCCTTAGGAAAAACAGATGTGATCGAGCATCAAATAAGGTTAAAGGACAAGCAGAAAATTATATATGTACCCTCGTACAGACTCCCTATGAAATTCCAGAATGAAATAAATGATGAAGTAGGTAAAATGTTAGAGGAAGGAGTCATTAGAAAATCAAACAGCCCTTATAATTTTCCTTTAATAGTTGTACCGAAAAAAGATCGAACATGGCGTATCTGCATCGACTTTCGTCGTCTAAACGAGGAAACGATCCCTGATCGATTCCCAGTGCCATGTACTGACGATATTTTGTCTTTGTTAGGTCAGAATAAATATTTTACCAGTTTGGACTTACTTAAAGGCTTTCACCAGATATCATTAGAAGAAGATAGTATCCCATACACAGCCTTCAGCACAGCCAGGGGACATTATGAATTTTTACGGATGCCTTTTGGTTTACGTTGTGCTCCTATAACATTTACAAGAATGATTAACATAGTGTTTGGAGACTTGTTAGGGGATATATTGCATGCCTATATGGATGATCTTGTAATCTTTTCCAACACCTTAGAAGAACATCTACGTAAGTTAGAACTAGTACTACAGAGATTAAGACAACATAACTTAAGGGTAAAGATTAGTAAGTGTGAATTTTTCAAAACAGAATTAATATATTTGGGTTTCATGGTGTCAAGCCAAGGTCTTAAAGTAGTCCATGATAAGGTGTCGGCTATACGTAATTTTCCCATACCTACTAATGTCAAGGGAATACAGCAATTTCTGGGTTGTAGTGGATATTACAGGCGTTTTATACGCAACTATTCAATAATAGCCGCTCCTCTAACTGATCTTACGAAGAAGGGCGTAGATTTCATATGGTCTGGAGCAACATCAACAGGCGTTTAATACTTTGAAAGATGAACTGTGTAGTTCTCCTATCTTAAAATTTCCTGACTTCGGTAAGGAATTCTTCATTGCAACAGACGCATCAGACTTAGGAGTAGGAGGGGTATTGCTTCAGCAATATGATAAACAATTTTTCCCGATAGCTTTCTATTCTCGAAAATTGAGAACTTCCGAAAGTAAGTATGCAGTAATAGACAAGGAAGGACTAGCTATTGTTAATTCGCTAGTGCATTTTAAGTTCATAATTTACGGTTATCCCGTTAAGGTTCTTACTGACCATAAACCACTAACAGAGTTCTTTAAAGGCTTCAACCACAGCCCTAAACGAACTCGGTGGCATTTGATCATTCAAGATTTTGGCGCAAGAATCGGGTATTTACCTGGGAAAGCAAATATCATTGCGGATGCATTATCACGCAACCCCGTGTCATCTTGTACGGAGCCTTTAGCTGAATTAATAGATATATCAACATCCATGCCTATTGTAAAAACAATATCTGAACAAGAAGATTTAGGCTGGAGTGCTGAATTGTTACAGACTGAGCAAAGAAAAGATCAGAAAATAGAAACAATTATAAATGCTTTGAAAGGCAATCATAAAGAAAAGGAATATATAAGGTATAAGCAGCAGAATTATATAATCAAAGATAATATTCTGTGTAGGACTGTGACAAGGAAAACCCGCAATACACCACATGTAACTAACGACCAGGTAGTAGTACCAATCTCACTTATTTCCACTGTCCTGAATTGGTTGCATTCAAATCCATTACATGGACACCCTGGGTTCTCATTAATGTCACAGAAAGCCAAATCATTGTTTTATTGGCATACAATGCTTACAGATATAAAAAGACACATAGCTAATTGTCGCACATGTCAGGAAAACAAAGGGCATACGAAAACACCTGTCAGCCTAGGAGCTTATCCTGTGCCCAATCAACCCTTTGAAAGAATACATTTAGATTTGTTAACAGGATTTTACGAGTCAGACAGAGGAAATAAGCACCTCTTAGTAATTATAGATGCTTTAACTCGATATACAGAACTAATAGGGCTTAAAACTAACACTGCGATTGAATGCGCTAGGAAGTTTTACGAGTGTTACATTTGTAAACATGGAATTCCACACATGATAATCTCAGACTCGGGTGGTGAATTTAATAATCACTTTCTTACCTCATTGTGTGAATTCCTCAACATAAAGAAGATTAATACCATGATATATCACCCAGAGTCGAATGGGCTAGTGGAAAGAGCAAATAGGAAGATATTAAATATATTGAGGGTAACACTAGGGGGATCAGACCCCAACTGGGATATTGCAATACCGGCGGCACTGAGTACTCTGAATCATTCATATCATATATCAATTAAAATGTCACCGCATGAAGCATTGTATGGTACCCCAGTTAGAACACCTTTCCATGTATTAACGCCTACAACTAATCTATCAAATCCTTTAAAAGAATGTATAAATTTAAGTATAAGTCGATATGATATCCTTCGAAAGAATTTAGAAGAATCACAAATCATAATGAAAAGGAATCATGATAAAATAGCGAAACCAACTAAAACATATACCGTGGGTGATAACATCTATATTCAAATCAATGTCAGAAAAGGGCTCAACTATAAACTAACACCTAAGTTTGAAGGCCCATTTAACATTTTGGAAACATTAACGGCCAAAAGGTTTAGAGTTCAAAACGTATCCCAACCCACGGATGAGAGAATAGTACCATTGGCTCACATAAGAAATTAAAAAGAAAAGAGAGGAAAAGAAGTGAAGGAAAATTTTATTCTATTTTATGTGATTAAAAGTTTTCTTTTTAATACAGGAGTAATTACATATATTTTTTCTCGTTACAGGTTTCCAAGATGAATTTTTTGTTGTTGGGAGTGACATTGTTCGCTCATACATTTTTCTCGTATGGGATGAGCTCTAAGACTAAAAATATATATTTTAAATATGGCAATATAGTTGAAAGACAAGAAGACATTTTTATTACATCAACCAACGTAATTGTAGAAGTGAATATGCAAGCAATTTTTCTTCAAGAGAATGATGTCATTAGCTTAAGAACCGCCATTTCAAGGTTTTCTGCATCATTGGATGAGTTGCATAGAAGACATTTTCATTTGACTACTAAGAGTTTGCTTGGATCAACATTAAAAGTTGCAGAGATGCTATCTGATGACTTGAAAAATAAGACTGGCGAGACAGGATCTTTGGCTTATGACCTTTTGATGTGGACTGTAGGACACGAACATAAAGAAAGACGGAATCCGTTTATTTATGCTGCATTAAACATCTTTGGGTCTGTTGCAAGTTTAGGTTTAGGAATTTCCAATCGTCCTAAAATTAGTAATCAAAATAAGAAAATTGAGTTCTTGACTCATAAAGATGAATTGATTATGTCAGAACTAAGGAATCAGTTAGCTTCAATCAATAAAATTATGGACTTATTAAATGAACATTCAGATAATATCGTTCAAATTATGGAAGTACAGGATTTGTTGGCAACATTAACGTATTATGATTCAAAGATAGATCACATACATAACAGAATTACACATTTCATTGAGAAATCCAAGGATTATGTAGAAGCTATCACGTTAGCAACTTAAGGTGTATTGTCGCCCCATTTGTTGCCTATAAGTTACTTAAAATTAATTCTGAAGAACGGAAGGGATAAACTAGGCAATGTTCCTTTGTTAGACGAACATAGGTTAGAATTTTATTACAGCCTAATTACAGTAAACGTAGATAATAACAAGATTAGGATTACAATTCCCTTTGATTCTTCTGATGCCTGGTAATCTTACAGGATATCACCATTTCCGACTTTCATGACGAATCACTCAAATCCAGTAATATCCAGTTTGACAGGACACGTATTGATTTCCCCAGACAAGGAAACATATACGGTCATTAAAGACTTAAATCAATTAACTCACTGTTCAGACGCAATGGATAGAAAAATATGTACAGCTGACTCATTTGAATTCCATAAAAACTTAATGGATTCATGCGAGTTAGGTATAGTGCTAGACGGTGCTCTCTCCCATACAAGTGAAAATTGTCTGGATAAGCTTTATCCCTTTGACAATAATGAGTTCAATTGCAGACTGAATAATGGCTCGTGGATACGATACGACAAGGACGGCTTCAATGTATCATGCCCTGACGGATCCACGTCCTTCACACATATCTTCGTCGCAGCAGATGGTTGTGTCGGGACTTCCCCGAATTCCATGGTGACTGGTCTACGGACAATCATCAGAGAACGAGCCTACTTCGCGAACTTCACGTGGACCTCTACAATGCCAGCACTTCCTCTCCCGTACAACGGACATGTGGCAAAGCGGTTGATGAAACTTACCGAAAAGGACCACCTGTCACCGACTTATAAAGAAATTCTTCACCCCATACTACCCACACATATATATATATATATATATATATATATATATATATATATATATATATATATATATATATATATATATATATATATGTATGTATAAAATATATATACATATATATATATACATATATATATATATATATATATATATATATATATATATATATATATATATATATATATATATATATATATATATATATATATATATATATACTATCTATCTCTCTCTCTCTCTCTCTCTCTCTCTGTATATATATATATATATATATATATATATATATATATATATATATATATATATATATATATATATATATATATATATATATATATATATATATATATATATATATTTATATATCAATCATCATCATCATCAGCCGTTACAGAAAAAAAAAACATTGACACGTCTAGGGTTTAATATATAATTGGTGCAGGAGATGGGCTTCACCACCGGTTGCTGTGCCCAAGAATAAATTTAGCATGTCACATTCTTATTTTGAGTTTAAAAAACATTGTTTGTACTGTGGCCAAAAATGCAATCTTGAAAGGTAACCGAAAAATCCTGTGAGAGGAAGACCGCCTATTCAAATATAGAGAGAAAGCCATATAAGCATTACCTATTAGAAAAATGTGAAGCAAGGGCAGACAATTGGGGCAATGAGGTGCGATTCAGGATTATACAGTGACATGTAGCTATAATGTAATGCAAAGATTAAATAAGTCTGCTTCTAGACATGGTTGTGCATAAATCAGCCCTCAGGCAATCACCAGCCCCCAGGACAAGTTAGTGTAAATAAGAGCAGACAATTTCAATGCAGATATCTGATATCCTAATGAGAAGCTTTCAATCCGTTATTTAACAATGATTGTTACTCAATTTCGAGGAGGTAATGCACTTCCTTAACAAGAAATGATTAAGAGAATTGCTAAATATGAAATGTCAATACCTGTCCAACACAATGATGATAATAACCTTTTTGAATATGTCTATGTGGGATTAAAACCTGAAATGCCACAAGTGCTAGTATTGCAATGGATTTCAAATATGAAGAAACTTCCAAAAGTATCTGATGCAAGGGCACGGTCTTTAGACTACACATTTTTTCATGATGCGCTGAAACAGAAAAAAAAATTACCAGATTCTTATAGCTTTATCACAAGACTGGCTCAAAAGCAACGGCACTCAAGACAACTTAATCGAAGGAAGTGTATCTCCCAGTAACTGACCGTTCCCAATCTGATACAAGCAAAATGTATATACTGTATGCTTAATAAAAGCGCAATTATTATCTTTAGTAACTGGGAAAGAGTATGTTGTCTTGACTGCTCACCAGCAGTTATACAAAGTTTCCCCTCACATTCAGTGTCCATTAACTTTCAGCAATGTCTATTTACAACCTAAAGGAATGCACCATCCTCATGAATTATGTTGGAAATATCGGCACTTACGTCGATAACTCTGGACTGCTGGAACTTCTCACGGGTCCATCCGGGATAATGAAGATGTTGATAGGCATAATGTTTCTGGCCAATGTATGGGAACCTACAGTTCTCACAGAAGAGTTTCTGCATTCTGTATTTGCACCCTATGAGACAGAAACCTTAGACGGACTCGTTGCAGCGCTAGAAGGACTTTCAAAATATAGCCGAACTGATAGAACACTAGATTACGGGTTAACTGCATGATAAAACCAGATATGTCAATGAAGTTCATCAGAGGCTGATAATATCTTAGTACAGCAGACAGCTCTTATTCAGCCTCAATGCTTATTTGCTGTATCAGATGACAGACATTTTTGTGTTACTTGTACACTACTGCCTTAAAAAAAGAAATCCCTTGGAAGATTTATATGGTTTCACTAGTGCAAGTTAGATCACGTATTTCTTTCTAAGCTATAGTGCAAAGCCATGGTGCATCTCTTTTAATTTTCTTACCTGCTCATGTACTTTCAGGATGTACCACTGTCGGGTATTGCAGTGGAACCGGGAAAAAGACTCATGGATTTTGTAATGAGTAGAAAGGTCAGAGATTGTGGAGAAGGATTGTACTGGGTTGGTGATAGGAATTTAGCAGATCTAGAGTATGCTGATGATGCTGTCCTTCTCAGCAGAACACCACAAGATTTGGAATGCTCGCTTACCAGAATACATGAAATATTACAGGATGTTGGGCTGAATATAAAAAGAAGAAAGACAAAGATGATGAAAATGGGGTAAGTAATGGAAGATGAAATATCCTTGGAAGGAGAAAGGATTATTGATGTAGAATCCTTTAAGCATTTAGGAGCTATGATTTAATACAGAGTCTTTAGAGCTAGATTTTAGTAAAAGATTGAAAAAAAGCAAATCGGACAATGGCTACGTTAAGTAAAATTTTTAAATCAAATAGCCTGAAATTACATATCAAAATAAGACTATACATCAGTTTAGTGAAATCGGTGTTACTCTATGGACATGAGTTATGGTATGACAATAAAACAATCTCTAAAAGATTTAGTATATTTGAAAACAAAGCCCTCAGAAGGATATAGGTGATTAAATGGCAGGAGAGGATTAGAAATGAAACTATAAGAGAGAATACTCGATTACCATATTTGAATGAGATCAGGATGAGGGGTAGATGGAGATGCCTTGGGCATGATCCTCGCACTCCCCAGGAGAGATTGGTTCACCAAACGTTCAGCTGGGCTCTAAAAGGCACTAGAAGAGTTGGAAGACCCAAGCCTACATGGCTGAGGACTATGAAGCGCAAAGTTGCAGATGATGAAGGGAAAGGTATTGAATTAAAAGATTGAATTGAAAGATCAAACGGCGTAGGAGGAGATGATGATGAAGATGGCCACACCTACCTGGGTAAGACAACTTGGACCCTATGGTACAATAATATAAACAGTAAAAACACTATATCTCATAATGTCCGGGTTATGGTAAATTTATGGATTCCTGCTTCCAGACTACAGTCTGAGGTGATGAATGAATATGGAAATCAAAACGTTTTAGATTATCTTCGTGGAATAGCTCACATCTATCTCTAATGAATTGATATATATCAAGATATTTTCAACATTTTTCAACGTATACAGTTAAACATTTTGTTTAGTGGTGATCCTACTTTTGACTATATATACATACACACACACACACACACACACACACACACACACATATATATATATATATATATATATATATATATATATATATATATATATATATATATATATATATATATATATATATATGTTTATATGTTTATATATATATATATATATATATATATATATATATATATATATATATGTATACATATAAATACATATACATATATACATGTATATATATAAATATATATATATATATACATATATATATATATATATATATATATATATATATATATATATATATATATATTTATATATATATGTATATATATATATATGTATGTATGTATGTATATATATATATATATATATATATATATATATATATATATATATATATATATATGTGTGTGTGTATATATATATATATATATATATATATATATATATATATATATATATATATATATATATGTATATATTACAGATGTAATCTTCCTCAGCACGAAGATAAGTCAATATATAGTAGTCTACATAAGGAAAATTGAAAGTTGTGTATATGTAAATATGCTCAACAGTTTCGTCCGCCAATGGACCTCTTCTTGGAGTGTTTGTATAATAAACGCTCCAAGAAGAGGTCCATTGGCGGACGAAACTGTTGAGCATATTTACATATACACAACTTTCAATTTTCCTTATGTAGACTACTATATATGTATATATATATATATATATATATATATATATATATATATACATATATATATATATATATATATATATATATATATATATATATATATATAAATATATATATATATATATACATATATATATATATATATATATATATATATATATGAATATATATATATGTATATATATAAATATATATATATATATATATATATATATATATATATACATATATATATACATATATATATATATACACCCATATATATATATATATATATATATATATATATATATATATGTATATATATATATATATATATACATATATATATATATATATATATACATATATATATATATATATATATATATATATATATATATATACATATATATATATATGTATATATATATATATATATATATATATATATATATACGTATACATATATATATATAATATATATATATATATATATATATATATATATATATATATATATATATATATATATGTATATGTATATATGTATATATATATATATATATACATATATATATATATATATATATATATATATATATATATTGATTAAAATCGTTGATTTGATGCTGTTACTGCCACCTCACTCATTAGTTTTTTATTTTTTATTATTATTATTATTATTATTATTATTATTAGTAGTAGTAGTAGTAGTAGTAGTAGTAGTAGTAGTAGTAGTAGTAGAAGTGTTATTATTATTATTATTATTATTATTATTATTATTATTATTATTATTATTATTATTATTATTATTATTATTATTATTATTATTATTACGAGAAGTATTATTTCAAAACTCAGCATATGCAATAGAATAAATTTTTCATTCAAAATCAATAAACGTATACGAAAGAAAGGGCTGGGGTGGGAGGGGGATGAATACGGGGATATTATCCGTGAAAAATCAGATTTTAATTGATTTTTGCTCGGATTTTAAAAGTTTTGGGTTATTTTTATATAAAGGTAATTATCTATACCCGCAGGTATAGATTTGTACATCATTCTTATTAACCGACTCTTAATGAAAATATGAAGAAAATTGCCTATTTTCTTGGGAAAAAAAAAAAACAATCTTAATGGTCTACATAACGAAAAAAATAAAGATTTTTTTTTTTAACCCTAATCAAATATATATTCTGGCTTTTGTTCAAGTGTGTCTTTTATACTTATTCAAAATCTTTCTTTCATGAAGAACTAAAGGAGATTTAGAAAAATTGAGTCGATCAATACAAAAAGAAATGAAGGAAGGAAAGGTAGGGATGAAAAACTTGATAAAAAAAATTGGAGTAGGAATAGAGAGCTTTATTGATGGGCCACATGATGTGTGTTGAAATGACGATTCACGCTAAGTTAGCTGGAAATTATGGTAAGAAAAAAATAGGAAGAATACGAACACTATTTGAAAAAAAAGAGAGAGAGAGAGAGAGAGAGAGAGAGAGAGAGAGAGAGAGAGAGAGAGAGAGAGAGAGAGAGAGAGAGAGAGAGAGAGATTCATACAAATTTACATCTATAAGTTTGCAAATGAAATAAGTTATGGCCCATATTTATAAGGCATTTCTAATTGTTTGAAGTACAAATGTTCGCAAAGTTCTGCAGATAGCCTCACTTGTCTGCTTCGAGTCTACCTTCCCTTAAATGAGATGCCCGTTGAGTCGTCTTACTATTTTTCTCCTCTTCGTCTCTGTGCTCGATGAAAATTACTTTATTAACCATTTTGCAGTAAGTATATGCCCCAAGTTATTAAGCGTACTTTCCAGTTTGTTCAGGATAAACATTAGTATTTTTATAATTCTATTCCTATTTAAATTCTGGTTTACCTAATTCAAACTTCTTATTTCTGTAATTTACCATAACTACTTCTCGCTTATCTCTGACTTGACTCTTGCCTGACCCTTTTAACGTATTTCTTTGATGATAATTATGGATTTCCCTTTTTCCGGAGATTGATTTCTTTTCTTCCCCATCAATCACTCAAGTAGATGATATAGTTTCCATTATTTTTTCTTTAATTTTTTGGGCTCCTCCATTTAATATGAAAACATATTTTTATTGAGCGTTCAATAAGTTTTTTTTTTTTTTTTTTTTTTTTTTTTTGCCAGACACGGCCAAGAACAATTATTTACGGTTAATATATTTCAACAGCCAATGGATTATGAAAAGAATCTTCAATCACGTAAAAATTGTCTATTATAACTTGACAAAGCATTTTCCTTTTCTTCTTTTGATACAGTTCTTCACTTTGAATTGTTATAATAATCAAACTTCCTAAATTGTTTTCTTTGATCATTATTAGGAACCCTCCCTTGCCCATGATCAGGACACCATTATTGCCTGGGAAAAGACACCATAATAACACTATATTTAAGGGAATTTGACTTCAAAGTAATTATATGTGAGTAAAGGCGTCTCTCATCTCATTACCGACTGTATAAATAGTCACGCCAACTAACATAAAAATGAATTTTATTAGGTGGAATTCTATTTGATGAGAGGTCTGTTGGTTAATCCGCCCTTCACTAATAATCATATGCAAAATTCATCTCTCTCTCTCTCTCTCTCTCTCTCTCTCTCTCTCTCTCTCTCTCTCTCTCTCCTCTCTCTCTCTCATATTTGAGATTTTTAGCAAAAAATTTTCTATTAAGAATCTTAATACCTTGATATTCTCTTATTCATATATTTCATCAACCAAATTATGGAGAAAAAGAAACCCTGCACCAGCAAGGTGAGGTAATAATGAAATAGAAACCATAAACAACTTTATAAGATAAAGGGAAAATGATTAGGTGTTAATGAGAACTAAGGTCGTAGAGTGACTAATTTATTCAGATCCTACATTCTCTTTCTGAAATGTCCTATATAAAGCTACAAAAATGCTTTCAAGTCTTAGTGGTTGAAAGCAAATTGAGAAAATAATTAGTTTTTATCGCGAACTCTCTTCAGATGCCACTTTATTTTTGTTCCACAGAAAAATAATCTAACAGAAAACTCATCATACCAAACCAGCATGGAGATACATTTATATATAAGTTCCCGGGGGAAATGAGTTAAGATCTTCAGAAAATGTATGAAAACAGCATGAAATAAAGACATACAGCACACAAAAACAGCTCTCCACCAACACTAATATATATATATATATATATATATATATATATATATATATATATATATATATATATATATATATATATATATATATATATATGTGTGTGTGTGTGTGTGTGTATATATACATACATATATATATATATATATATATATATATATATATATATATATATATATATATATATATATATAAATACATACATATGTATATATATAAATATATATATATATATATATATATATATATATATATATATATATATATATATATATATATATATATATATATGTATTATAGCCACTAAAGAAAAAATGAAAAAGACTTGATTGGAGTTAGTACTTTCATCCACTCAGGACAATATCAAACTCAGCAATGAGAATACATATACAAAGACATCGTATTTATACAGGAGAAGGGGATCCAACAGCTGTCAGTTTCTTAATAATTCCGGAGAAGTCAGATTTTAGATAAAAGGATAATACTGGATTAACGGAAATCAGACCTGGACTTAGATTCAAATTTCTACCTTGAGTACAGGAGATTAAAAATGATTCAACAATATTTCTTTGGAAATAGTCATTTACATGGATTACTTTTTCCGTCTTTGACCAACCAATTCTGTGACTTGACCCTAACCAGTGGGAGGCCAAGGCATTATTAAGAGAACCCCTGGAGACGGCCACCTGATGTTGTTTTAATCTGACTGGTA
>NC_090733.1:51479124-51481624 GCF_036898095.1 Palaemon carinicauda
AATAATATGCAACCACACTATCTTTACGTGTTCGTTATCTTTACCTGATATATTCTTTACATGAATATAATGTGATTGCAAACATATTTACCACCTAGTTAACCTGTGATTATTATTTTTCATCTTATTCAAAAAAGTTTAAGGATTATGATCTGAATACAATGTAATTTCTTCAGTTTGTGGTCGACTTACATAAATTTCAGCCTTTTTTATTGCTGCAACTAATGCTAACCGTTTCTTTTCAACTGTCGAGTTGACTCATTGCTTCTTCTTCAGCTTCAAATTTAAAATGCAAACAGGGTGAAGAATTCCTCCTTTTTCTTGCAATATAACAGCTTCAATCCAGTTATCCGACGCATCCACTTTGAAAAGGAAATCTGGTGCTTGAAGCATCGGTTTCGAGGGTGCTATTGCCTTCCTTAGATTTTTCCTTTTTCCTGATACATCGATAATGTAGGTCCGGTCACTGCTCTCCTCCAAAATCCTGAATGGTCCTTTTGACTCATTGTCGTGAGGGAATCTTCTTTCCGATGTGTAGACCAATACTTGCCGTCCTACTGTACCCTGTCAGTTAGTACTTTTCATGCTAAACCTTCTCTTCGCTCATCCTTGCCTCGTTTTCACGTCTTCTAGAGAAAATTCCCTTAACTCGCTGTTTTCTTTCCTCAAATCCTTGACATTTCCTTCATCCGTTTCCTCCTTATCCTTCCTTTTTCCTGCCAACACTTCCTCTGGTCCTGTGCTGAAGGGTCCTGCAACCTCTCTGTTCATATTCCTCCAACCAAACCTTCCCTTTGTCCGTCCTTGACTCATCGTCTTCATGATCTCTAGGCAAAATTTCCTTATCCTGCCGATCCTTTTCCCCAAATTCTTGACATATTCCCCTTTTGTTTTCTCTATCCATTTCTCTGCTATCCTTTTCGTCGGTCCTTTCCTGGAGGATTCTCCTCGTACTTACATCGGGCATAAGGGAGCTTCCTTGATGCACTTTTTGGGCTTTTCAGCCTTTTGAAATGCTTTACATGCACGGCAAAAGTGGCTCATGTCCTTAAGCATGCCAGGCTAGAGAAAGTGTTTCTTTATCTTCTCCGTCCGTCTTCCTTATCTCCATATGTCCTATCTTTTTCTTTACTGTGATCACCTGTCTTCTCAATGGTGCAGAAATTGATATTTGCTGATATTTCCCCCATTCTGCAATCTCAGGAATATCGGCGGGTCTATGCTTCCTCTTAAGCAACCCATCCTTAAGATAATAACAGGTCGGAGACTGCTGTGCCTCCATCTCGTCCACCACATGGCATAATAACTCGGTTAACGTTGCATTCATCCATTCCAATCTTATCAGCCTTTTCCTACTCACTTGTCCTACTTCTAACGTTGAATTTTCGATTTCTTTTGAAGTCGATTTCTTCTTTATCCACTTGTACGCTCGTTTGTCGTTCCTCTTTGCTTGGGCTTAATCTTGAGTTCTCCTCGTACTTATCATCAAGGGAATCCTTTTCTGGGGGCAAAAAATCCTCCAAATTCATTTTTTCCAGGCACATTATTTCTTTGTCCTCCTGTTCACTTGTCTGTCGTTTCTCTTCGCTCGAGCTTACTCGGGACTTCTCCTCTTGCATACTATCAAGGGAATCTTCTTCTTCGGAAAAAAAATCTTCTAAATTCAATGCTCCTTCGATTTCTTCTTCTTTTCTGTACTCTTCTCCACTAGTCTGTCATTCCTCTTCACTTGGGCTTACTTGGGACTTCTCCTCATGCATACTATCAAGGGAATCCTCTTCTTTGGATAACAAATCTTTCAAGTTCATCACTCCTTCGATTTCTTTTTCTTTGGCAGCCATATCCTTCTTCATATTTCTAGTTTTCACACCACTAGGAAACAGAGATAGGTAGTCCATCTCGAGTCCAGTCGTAGGACTTTACTTCAAAGGTTTCTCTGTTAACGGTGGCTGGCTCATTTTTCTCTCTGTCCTTTCCCGATGTCTTCTTAGTCTTCGCATTCTGTGAAGTTGAAATTTCTTTAATCACTTGGGTGACTGCTTTCGGTTGGTTTGACCAACATTCCTTACTGATATGGCCACTCTTGCCACACTTAAAACAGACAATATGAACCTTCTGTACATCTTTCATGATACTTGAAGGAGGACAATTCAGTGTTTGTTGTTGTGGTACTGTCACATTCTACTTAGGGACAGTACCAGTGCTACTTCGGTTGTAACTATTGAACTTGTTCCAGTAGTTATTATCAAACTAGTTTCTATGATTAGGCAAATACTCGACACATTGAAACTTCGTGCCCGAGAAGGGTTTACAACTGATAATATTGTACTTTTCACTCAGCAAAGTGGCTTTATTTATTTTCTTAACCTCTCCCTCTCTCTCTCTCTCTCTCTCTCTCTCTCTCTCTCTCTCTCTCTCTCTCTCTCTCTCTCTCTATCTCTCTCCTCTCTCTCTCTCTCTCTCTCTCTCTCTCTCTCTCTCTCTCTCTCTCAAGCACGTT
>NC_090733.1:51486624-51489124 GCF_036898095.1 Palaemon carinicauda
GGATAATACTTGGTTAACGGAAAACAGACCTGGGGTTAGATTCAAATTTCTATCTTGAGTACAGGAGATTAAAAATGATTCAACAATATTCCTTTGGAAATAGTCATTTACATGGATTACCCTTTCCGCCTTTGACGAACCAATTCTGTGACTTGACCCTAACCAGTTGGAGGCCAAGGCATTATCAAGAGAACCCTGGTGACGGCCACCTGATGTTGTTTTAATCTGACTGGTATACTTTTGAATGTTTGGCCGACATAAAATAAGTTACACTCTTAACAAGGAATCCTATATATTACATTATTATCATTTCCTGAACTATTCTTAATTAACATGTTTTTTAATGTACAATTATATTTAAACATTACATCAATGTCTAGTTTTTTCAAAAGTGGTATAACATCTAAAAAACAAATGGCAAACAAAGCATATTATTAATTGTTTCCTTCCTCTCTAATTGGACACTATAAAATGTTTTCTTAGCCTTATTAATACATTTTTCTAAGAACTATTTGGGATAGCAAAGATCTGTTGCAATTTTTTCTATTTTAGTGAACTCGTCCTCAATGTAATCTGGGCTACAAATTCTAAATGCCCTAAGGTACATGGAGGAAACAACTGAATGCTTTATATTCTTTAGAGTGACCGGAGTAAAAATGTACATATAAAAAATCATTTATAGGCTTTCTATATATGGAAAACTTAAATTTATGTTTCTCTAACTATTAAAATGTCTAAAAATGGGATATGGTTATTTTCTTCATTTTCTATAGTAAATTTTATAGACGGTATTAATGAATTAAGGATTGAAACAAAACCCTCAAGATTAAAATTTCCTTCTAAAATACCTAGAACATCGTCAGCATATCGATACCAAACAATTTGGGAAGACCACACTGATGGAATTAATCTAGATTAATACACTCCATATATATGTTGGATAAAGGTGGGGACAAAGGATTACCCACAGCCATACCAAAAACTTGTTTATAGTAATATCCATTAAAACTAAATTTACACTTTTTAATGCACAAACAAATGAGTTCAATAATAGTATGAGTTGATAAAGGTAAATCATAAGCATCTAAAATATCGACAGGAAATACAATAAGTCATCAACAGGCACTTTGGTAAACAGTGAAGTTACATCAAAACTTACTAATCTATGTCTAGACGTAAGGTTAACTTTTTGCAATTTTTCGCAAAGATCAACAGAATTTTTTACATGAGAGGTTGAAATAGATCCTAAGATCGGGGGAAGTGATTTGAC
Source organism: Palaemon carinicauda (assembly GCF_036898095.1). Classification (NCBI taxonomy): domain Eukaryota; kingdom Metazoa; phylum Arthropoda; class Malacostraca; order Decapoda; family Palaemonidae; genus Palaemon; species Palaemon carinicauda. The sequence goes on from NC_090733.1 coordinate 51,487,895, forward strand.
TAAATATTTGCATAATTTATAGTTAATAGAACCTATAGCACTGAAAAATAACTCTGAGAAGAAACATGCTGATGCCTGGTACTATAACAGTCGTATCAAAGAAATGAATGCTAGAATAAACAGGACCACAAAACTTCTCAGGAGACACAGAACTGATGAGCTACATAATTTACTTGTAGAGATCATCAAACATTCTGTGCAAGTATCACTGGAAGTAATACTAGACAAATGGTACTCATGGTGCAACGAGGTCAACTTCAGCACATCCCTAGCCAAAATATTGGGCTGGTTTAACAAAGTCTCCGGGAAGTATAATACACCCAGAGTCACACACCCAGACCCATTAGCTGAATCCAAGAGGATTGTTAACAACTTTGCCTTTGCAGACAGAGCAAAAAGCACCAATCTACCTCTGCAAACTATTAACAGGCAGAAACACTGCTCCCAATCAGGAACAACATCATTGAAGCCGCCTGCAACATGGTAGATGATACTGATCACACCTACAACATGGAGGAACTTAATACGGCCCTCGCAAAAGGCGGGAAGGACACTGCCCCTGGAGCCAACCTCATCACATACAGCATGCTGAGGAACATGGAAAATCATGCTAAATTGATCTACTTGCATTTGATTAACAGGACACACGTGGAAAAACTACGCCAACCACATGGAGCCAGCAAGACACCAAACCCATTCCAAAACCCAAGGAGCCAGACACCTACCGACCTATAGCTTTGATAAGCTGCACAGAGAAAGTAGCTGAGAGAATGGTACTCAACAGACTGTAGTGGAAAATAGGCCAACTACATCATCGCCTATATGCTTACAGTGGCGGCATAAGCACTCAAGAATGCATGACAGATGTCCTCTCAACAATTCATGACAAAAAAGCTTTTGTCATATTCCTCGATCTAGAGAAAGCATTTGAGCTAGCCAGCTCACCAGCTATACTCTTCACACTTGTTGAAAATAGAGTAAAAGGACACTTACTAGCCTGGACTCGAAACTACACACTGAACCGAGAAGCCAGAGTCACTTTCCAAGGAAAAACCACCGATTTCATCCCCCTAGAAAACGGTACACCACAAGGAGGCATACTAAGCCCCTATCTTTTCAATCTACTAATGGAGAACTTATCCTCTTTAAAACTCCCAAATGGGGTGGAAATTTTCATATATGCCGATAATATATGCATAGTATGTCTAAATAAAGCTCATGCAAGAAATT
>NC_090733.1:51496624-51499124 GCF_036898095.1 Palaemon carinicauda
ATGCTCGACGTCTTAATTGATTCTATATAATCATTCGCATCCTCATTTTGGTATCTCATCCTCGATTGCACAACCGATGAATAGTTATTTTTTGTAATGCCATATGTTCTTTTCATAATAATGTCCCTATGGTCACACAAAAGAAACAAATAAAAAAAAATAAACTGCATTCAGATCATAGTGTAATTCCTGTGGTTTTGATACATGCATAGTTTTGGTGATCGTTATTTCCAACAAAAATATGCTTCATGTGTAATAAACATTAGGGTATGGCAGATCTTCATCGTAAAGTCTGAAGATATATCCCTAAATACATGCACATCTTATTTGTTTTTCTATCTTATTACGATACACATAAAAGGGATTTATCGGAACTTCAAGATGTATCTCATATACAAGCAACACATTTTGACTAGTAATAAGTTAACGTGTCTAATGGTAAAGAAAATAAATTATCAAATCAAAAGGATATTTGAATATGTATTCATGTTGACACAAAATGTAAGATAAGTTAAGTTTGGAATCTATAAATAACTTAGTTATATTTCATAAAACCTTAAATATTCGAAGCAATAACGGTTATAACGTTTAAAGATATACTTAAAAAAAAATTAATAATAATTCTTAGTTATAAACATAACCATCTTTTTTTTCAGAAATTTTGGAAATATAAATAGAACTGCTCAACAAAATGGCTTTAGAGAGGATGCTGAACCGGGATATTACCTTAAATGAACTTCGTAGCTGCGTCTCCAAACACATGTGCACACACACGCACACGTGCGCGCGGCCGCAGACACACACACACACACACACATATATATATATATATATATTCATGTGTGTTACCGACACGTCCCATACACACACACACACACACTATATATATATATATATATACATATATATATATATATATTTACATATATATATATATATATATACGTATATATATATATACGTATATATATATATATATATGTATATATATATATATATATATATGTATGTATTTACATATATATATATATATATATATTTATCTATTCATATATATATATATATATATACACATAAATACATGCATATCTTGTGGTAACGGATAATGAGACATTGGAAAATACTCTTTTTTTCCCCTAATCTGAGTTACTCTCAGACGAGATGGAATGATCCAACATCAATAAATTGTTACAGGCACGTCCCATAGAAGAGAATCCAACGATCTTGCACAACTACTCTTAAAAAGTGCTCTGATTTCACTGTATAAGACTAACATATACATCTACATATGTTCTGTTCAGGGTTTGGTACACTACTCCCCTTCACTCTCCTCATTCTTGGAGGAGATTATGCGCTACTTGGCTTTGCCTCTCTGGTTTATGATATAATGAGGACACTTTGATACAGGATATGACATGCCATGTAGTATATAAAAATGTAACTAAATTATATATATACAAGAAAAATTCCCCCCAAACTATATATCATAAACTAAATAGAAATTAAGATATTGTATATAAATATGTGCAAAATAAATAAAGAATAATCTGTTCTTGTGACTTTTGTAATTATAATTTAGAACACTCAAAGAAAAAAATATTCTTATTAATATTGGTAGTACACAACCTCATTAACAACCTTCTTCTGCTTTCAGGCAATACGGGCATGGGCAGACAGAATATGAGTAGGAATAGTCATTCCTTAATCCCATAACTTTACTTGTCCGGGTTTGCAGCATAATTTCCAGCATAAACACTTGGTCTTGTATCTATCGTTCGGTGATTATCACTAGCTGTTTCCCGAGAAAATGATTCAGCTTCCCCAACTTTCCCTTATTATAACTCTGATTATGTATAAGGTATTCACATCTACACATTTTCTAGCACTACCTTGCTTTGAGGCTAAACTTTAATGCCGTAGCCACTTGCTCTTCGCGAACTGTCTCGGTCCCCGCAACCAGGAATCACATAAATACACCATTAATACAACATCCGCCTGACGGATCCCACCTGATGTATTTGACCTATTTATTTTGTATCAGATTTACTCAGCAGTAGGTCATACATATTGCTAGACACAGTAAAATTGACATAACACTTTACGTCACTACATTAAGCACACGCATAAGAACGTATTTTCATCATTAAGTTTATCTAGAGCACGTCCAAAAGAAGAAATGGGGTCTGTTTAAACAACAACAGCAACAACAACAATAACAACAAAAATCGTACACATCATCTCAGGGAATGATGTGTGTGTAGCGAAAAGGAGATATATTCTGAATGACACATTTGAAAACTACCTCTCCGGATCCACATGCATGTAGCCCTGATAATGTTCAGGCAATGCATTAATAATATTGTTTTGTATCACTATTGTGCTAGATGTAACCATTTTTACTTGATACGGACCTAAATATGCTAGCTCTAGTTTATTTGTAACCATTCGAAATACACATGATTGCCCACAAATATCTTTATTGTTCCATTTTTAACAGTCT
>NC_090733.1:51504124-51506624 GCF_036898095.1 Palaemon carinicauda
AGACCAGAGAAATTTGGTTTGGCTTTTCAATGTCCTTCTACTAGAAGCGCTGCTTACCATAGTTAATGAATGTTTCTACCCTTAGGGAGAGGAAAGTATTTAATGAACAATTGCAGTATAGCAATAAACCCCTTGAGCGAGGAAGAATTGCTTGGTAATCTCAGTGTTGTCAGGTGTATGAGAGAATTCGAGAATGTGTAAAGAATAGGCTAAACAATTCGGCATATGTGAATGTAAAGGAAAAAAGCCGTAACCAGAGAGAGGGATCCAATGTATTACTGTGTGGCCAGTCAAAGGATCCCATAACTTGCTAGCGGTAGTATCTCAATGGGTGGCTGGTGCCGTGGCCAACCTACTACCATCTGTCAATCTCAGTATAAGGCCTGCCTGTATCCATTTCTTGTTGCTAAAGAATCCTTTTGTTTTACTGTCTTGATTTTATTCTCATCATTATTCTTTCCATAGATTTTTTAGAGTTGCAATTAGCTTATGTTCTAAGATTTTAGTAAGGCTCCAAGTTTCTGATGCATAAGTTGATACTGGTAGTACCATCTCATTAGTTATTTCTCATTTTAGAGAAAGTACCATTTTACATTTCATAATGTAATTTTGTTTACCAAATACTCTCGATCCTAAACTTATCCTTTTTTAAATTTCGATATTGTGTCTTAGGTAAACACTTACTGTCTGTCTTTAATAATAACTTATAATAATTAACAGTTTCTTGAGGCTCGTCCGTAACGTTTATTTGTTGTATCTCCGCATTTTTATTGAATATTATCTTAGTTTTACTTATGTTCTTTTTTAGTCCTACATTTCTGTTTTCTCCATTAGAATCTTCTATCATCTTTTGTAACTCCTCCTATGATTCGCCAAACACAACTATTTAATTTTCATAGCTTAGGTTGTTAAGGTATTACCCATTAATATTCCTACATTTTTGCAATTTAAATTCTTATAAAGATCTAGGCATGCTATGAACAATTTAGGAAAAAATGGGTTCTCCCAATGTAACTCCTTTCTCAATCGAAATTCTCTCACTATCTTAAGATAGCCTTAGGATTGCTGTAATTCCTGTACAGATTTCTTCAGGTGTTCCCTCATAAAATTCTTCTGTTCCTTATTTTGAAGGGATTTCATTACTAATACATGCGTTATGTAGCAAAATGTAGTCTAGTGGGCTTTTCCGAGAGAAATTGGAAACGTGTCCTTTTTGAGGCCTTTTGGACATAAGGAACTCAAAAAAAGATGTTTTCATTTTTTCTAACCACTGATATTGACCAAATTAAAGATGGCCGACAAGAGTCATAAAATTATAAGCAACACGTTATATCTAGCTAAATAGATGTAATATTCTACTTTTTTATTGTATGAATTTAGCATTCAATTATGAAGAAATCAGGATTTATTTGAATAGCTAAACAATTGAAAAATTAAAAATAGCGTCCTATATGACCACCCACCCACCAAGTAACATCGATTTCTTGACATTTTTTTTTACAACTATCTATCTTTTTAGGTAAAAATACCCTATGTACCCAACTTACCTGGAAAAGATGTGTGTATTTCTTTGCATTCAACAGGCACTACTATTCTCAAAATAATACATAATACATTGCTAGTATGTATGATCTGAGGGAGGGTAATCCAAATATTTGGAAGGTGTTTGAGTGGCAATTTCATTGTGAATACTAATCCTATTACATTCACCACTTGATCCAGATTAGGCTCAGGAATATGCTAATAAGAACTATACTGGGAATGTTGCAATATCTGGGATAACAACAATTGTAAGCTCTTTGCTAAAATCCTGTCTCAGTAAACCAGAACTAAAAAGGCTTGATGGAAAAAAATATAAAATTACCTAGAATCTTAAGAACAGAAACAGCAAAACATCATTATGACCAGCCATCAATAATTATGGGTTAGCAGGAGAAAGCAATTCAGAAATTCAAGTCAGTTTAGAAAGTCCAATCCCCTATCTTTTTGTAGTGCAGCAGATGGGTTTGCGTTGAAGATGTTCAACTCTATAAGTAAAATTTTTCTGCCTGAAGATATTCAACATTATCTTAGACACCAAAGACCAGGTAAACCTTTCACAGTATGCACAGGAAAGACTGAATACTAAGAAATTATATTTACCAAAATGCCTCGGATCAAGTACAAAACTTCGAGTGTTGATTAAAAAAATCTAAAGAACAAATCTGCTCAAAAGAAAGTGCCATAAACCCATCCAATTATTTGTTCATGTGTCTCCCCACCATTGCCAAAGCTTCAAAAGAATTAGATTTAGAGGAAGTGATTGGGAACTATGAGTTCTCAGATATCAATAACACACTGATAAAGGCTGATGGTTCTCTTTACCCATGTTTGGATAAACCTAAGCTCATCAACATTCTCGAGGATCTTGCACTAGACAAAATAGCACCGTTATATTCCCAGAGACTCACAGTGCATTCACATGAGAATGAGTGGATGTTATTTGATGGCATAGCTATAA
>NC_090733.1:51511624-51516624 GCF_036898095.1 Palaemon carinicauda
CGTTACACATCAAGACACAGCAGTGAGGGGGAAGGCCGTAGGGAGCTGGTCACTACAGCAGTTACCAATGTGTGAGCGAGCAGTTAGGTAATAACGGAGGTGCAAGGTGAAATATTAGGGGTTTCGTTTTAGAACATACAAACATCCAAACAAATAAGACAGGAGCTATGAGGTTCATAAAGGTTGGTGTATTAACAGTGCATGAAAGAGCGAGTGATAAAATGAAAAAAAAAATGGTTACAGTACACGAGTATGTATGGAACACGTTCTGTACAAAATCATCAATACACAAATAGGGAATAAACTTCTACAGCAGGATTTCTTGTACTATTTAAAGAGTTGATATATTCGAAAGTATTTTTCAGGTTACTGAATAAAACATCACTTTGTTAATGAGGTTTTGAAATTTAGATTGTCCCTCCTCTTCATGGTAACGATATTTTGTGGCGTAGGGTAATAATAATCATTATAAAACAACGGGTGTTACAGTAGCATAATTATCTGAGCAAAACCTCCTCAAAACACTATCTTTTTCTTCTCTCTCTCTCTCTCTCTCTCTCTCTCTCTCTCTCTCTCTCTCTCTCTCTCTCTCTCTCTCTCTCTCTCTCTATTAGGGAAATTCATCGATTTATAATTGTGAAAGAAACTATAATATTGAATTCAAAACAAATATGGTAGAAATAGACAGAATAAATTAGAAAATTGTTTGAGGACCAATAAGAACAGCAACTAGACTTGAATGACAACGGAGAGGGACCAAGTATCATCAGAGATAGAGGCTGCTTTAAAACTAATGAAAAGCAGTCAGGAAACAGGTAATAATGAGATACCAACAGAGATGTTGGTAGCTCTTGGATCACAAAAATAATATTAAGAATTGTCTTGAAAAGAAAACAAAATAAAAAATAAGATACTCCCAGAGACTGACAATGAACAGTGGTTTTATGAGAGATGAAGGGACAAGAAATGCTATTTTTATATTAAAAAACTTTATAGGGAGAACATTAGAAGTGAAAAAAAGTAATCTGTAGTATATGTTTGTTTCATTGAATATCGATGCAAAAGATCTCAGATTGATACAGAATTCACATTGGAAACAAGAGGCCTCAATTAAATTAAAATGAAAGATCACAGAGATATGTAAGGAATTAAGGTAGGAGGCATCAATATTAATAAAAAGAGATATGGTGACTATACAGCAATTGGTGTGGACTCCTACGATAAACTTCAAGCTTTAACCCTGGACAGGTAAACATCTAAATCGATAGCGTAACAGATAAACGTGTAGCGTATACGCTACCGCTTGTTTCAACTTCACTTGGTAGTTCCGGTAATGCACTTTTTTCTATTAATTTTTGTATACATATAATTCTAGCTATCTACGACTAGGGTATACTCAATAAAAGAAAAAAAAACAAGGAAGTAACTTAATGATGTTTTATGAACTGAGACCTGAAAACTTTTGTTGATTTTTAGAGACTACCACTCTCGGGGCCCTGGGAGCCTTTGTCCTTGCTACTTGATAAAAACAGCTTAATGGTAGTTTTTAGGAGTCCCTGAAAAATGAACCTCCTGGGCGGAAAACAGAGAAATCTAGAAAGAAAAGAAAAAGGGGGACATTTTTTGTAACAAAAAAAAAGGTAACATGTGACAAAAATATTTTTTCTAGTATAAATTATAAATTGAGACTGCTGAAAATTATATACTTAACATTTGAATAATAGATAGATAAGATGATAAATAAAAATTCTGAAATAAAAAAGTTAAATATTCATTTTCTTAAATTACAAAAAAAAAAAAAAAATAACAAGCGCCGAAAATTAATTTTCCTCTTTCATATTTACACTAGTCCAGTCTATGTGACCTATAATATCAGAAAATTATTGCTAGAATTGTAGAAAATACTAAGATAAAACATAAAATAATGAATACTAACCATTCTGGGCTACATTCAGTGCATTTTCAGTTGAAAGATGAACCTCCTAGGCTAAGAACTGAAAAATCTGGAAAGAAAAGAAAAATGGGAAAATTTATAGTAACGAAAAAAAAGTTACATGAGACAAAATTATTTTTTTCTAATTTAAGTTATAAACTGAGGCTGCTGAAAATTGTATACATAAAATTTAAAAAAATAGGTAAATAAGATGGTATATGAAAATCCTAAAATTAAAAAAAGTTGACTATTTACAAAAAAAAAAAAAATAAAGAAAATAGCTGGCGCCCAAAATGAATTTTCGTCTTTCATATTTAAACTATTCCGGTCTATGTGACCTATTATATTTGCAAATTATTGCTAGAATTGTAGAAAACTTTAAGATTAAACAGGAAATAGTGAATACTAACCATTCTGGGCTACATTCAGTACAAAGCGTCCTAATATGACAATGGCAAGAAGACTTTTTACAGTTGACACACAACAGCTTCGTCCTAGCTGTTGATGAACGAGGACAAATATGGCATCTTTGTCGCTTTTCTGTTTTCATTGCATCTTCCTCTTGTTGCCTGGGAAGCTGTTGCACGGGGCCAAATACACTTTGGATACATACTGCAAGATCCCTTTGAAGACCAGTCCAGGCGAGTCTGTAGTATTCCCAAGGACGACATAGATCCATCGCCAATTTCTTCCCAAACTGACGTCATGTGGCATCTCTGAAGTTAGGTCTGTTGGAATATATTATGAATGCATTATTCACAATAATATTCAGAATGCCATAAAACAGACATAATGGCCATCTCCTTGTCTTTCGACTGCAAGATGTTGCCGCACACATTTGGTCGAAGGTGTCCACTCCCCCTTTGGTTGCATTGTAAAACATATGGACTTGCATTTTCTTTCGCTCGATGATGGTTGGCCTATGATGAACTGTATATAACAGCTGAGTCCTCTTGGTTGTGTTGACTTTCTGGCAGAGCACTGTTACCTTATCCTCATAGTTGTATATGGCCACCGAATTGCCAAGATTGATCTTTGCGTCCATAATTTTCCGTGGTACGTAAGGCTTTGGTCTGATTGTCCAGACTAGACGCATGGAGGCTTCTTTCAGCTTGTGGGCTAAGGGCAGAAATGTAAACCAATTGTCAGTAGTTACTACACGCCCTGATTAGTTCGAAAGTGAAAAACTCTCCAAACGTACCACTCTTCACCTTGTCTGCCTTAGTCCCTTTTCCAAGGTATGGCATTGCATTACACATGTAATGGCTATCTGCATCAGAAGCCATCACCAGCTTGATGCCGTACCTGTAAGAACAATAGAATCATTAAAATCATATATATAAAATCCAACACACAGACATACAGTCTATATATATATATATATATATATATATATATATATATATATATATATATATATATATATATATATATATATCTTTTACAGATTGATAATGAACATTGCAATGTTCGAAACTTCTCTAAATAAATAAATTATAGCCTTTTAACTGATGTTTTTTGTACCCTGCTGCACACCAAACATAATATTTTCTGCTGTAATCCCTGGATACGTCCGTGATGTTGCATCGACTTCTTTTCGTCTTTCTCTTCGCGTTTAAGCTGAGATGTCGCCGTTTTCAGCACTTTTCGCAACTCCTCCAACATCGCTATCCACCAGTGACCCTGACCACCTCGAGAAAGCTGAAGAAATCGACCTTGAAAGAAGAGAACGCCAAATGTGATTTGGACTTCCTGCAGTATTGTCTTTTAAATGGAGTACACCCTAAGTTTGTTAGGTTCAGGCTCTACAAGACCTCGTTATATCACACCAAATTCTACAGAAATGCCTTGGACGAAATACTTAAGAAGGAGATTGAGACGAAGCAGAAACTTATTGAAAATACAAGTACTAATATTTGTCGCTTACGAGAACAACTTTTTCAGAATTTATCTATTATTGACCGTTTTATTTATCAGAAACTTTTTATTGATTTTGTAAATGATTATGTCTCATTTGTACAACTACGACATCAAAAGAAACTGAAAGCACTAGGTGTTGTTACTCCTAATTTCGATAAGAGAAACTGTTGTATTTTTAATCTATCTAACTATGTTCTCTCCAAAAGAGAAGAGTTTTTGTTATCATTTGGTGTGGATTTCAATTTACCCTCCTACAGACCCAAGTATGCAGACTTCTACTTTCCTTTCGAAATGCTTTTTCAACGACTCAAGGGCTTAAATTTGATCAATGACCTAATTGGTTAGCGACATAAGTTGTCTTTTCTGTTGCATAAAACTTACACTAAGTTGAGAGTGTCTTGGACACCGTTTTTTCTGGAAGGAGGATTTGAGTATCCTACTAAAACTAGGCAAACGAGATAGTTTGGTTATTTGTAAACCAGATAAGGGTAAAGGTGTTGTACTGCTCAATAAATCAGACTATATTGATAAGGTTAATAACATTCTTGCTGACCAAACTAAATTCAAGTTATATGGTGAACCAAATTTTTTGGACATTTACAAAAAGAGAAGACAAAATTAACAGATTTTCGAGAATACTAAAAAATGAAGGTATCTTAAATGAAACAACGTATCAGAAGCTTTTTGTGACAGGTTTTTCTTTCAGCATTCTATATGGACTACCAAAGATACATAAGGAAGGAGTTCCTATCAGACCCATAATGACAGCCTGTAACAACCCGTCTTATACAATATCAAAACACCTTGTCTCTTTGCTTAGTGATTTCTCGTGCAATCAGTTCTCACTAGAAAATGGCTATGAGTTTCAGCAACAAGTAGTTTTACAAGATGGTGATCTACATATTACAAGTTTTGATGTAGAATCTCTTTTTACAAATATGCCACTAAATGAAACAATTAATATTATTTTAGATAAAATTTTTTATAAACATAAAATTATTTTTCATGGTTTTAACAGACTTTACTTTAAGACTTTTATTGACCTTGCTGTACAAGACTCCATGTTTGTTTTTAATGGCCAAGTCTATTCGCAGGTCGATGGAGTTGCCATGGGTTCCCCGTTAAGACCTTTGTTTGCTAATATGTT
>NC_090733.1:51524124-51526624 GCF_036898095.1 Palaemon carinicauda
CACAGAGTCCATGTTGCACCGATATACGCACATGTACAGCAGCTGACATAAAGTGCCAAACTTGGGTTGGTGAAACAAAACTAGCAGCTGACTGAAGGAAGAGAAAGCAGATGTTGGGGACGGGTATATTAGCAGTAAGAGATGCAGGCGAGGATGAAACTCAACTGGTAACACCGGATGTCTATGGAACTTATTCGGATGAAAGTTTTTGTAGCCTATTAAAGAATCGATCCAGTGATATGTTGGTGCTGATTTCTACCTCCACCTGATTTTGTAATACGGCAGCGGTCGATTGCAATATGAAGAGCAGCTGCAACCTTCGTGCACAATTCGAAGTTCAGGCTCTGTATTTCGATCTTTGCCAAATCATCCCGCCATATTATTTGTTTTGAATCACTTAATAGATTCTTAAGCCACTTCTTCTTCTCCATCGTCTCCCATCTCTCTCTCTCTCTCTCTCTCTCTCTCTCTCTCTCTCTCTCTCTCTCTCTCTCTCTCTTTTTTTTTTTTTTTTTTTTTTTTTTTTTTTTTTTTTTTTTTGCAGTGCCATAAGGTCTTCGTTTGTTACCTGTTTATGACTGACTTCAGAGACGAAAAAGCTTTACAAAAGTTATTTTTTGTCTATTTTAATTCTAGCTTCCTGCTCAGGGCTAAGACGCTGTTGAACCATGTTTTCAAATCCTCCTCTTCCTTTTGAACCCAGTTGTAAACATGCTTTGGCCACACTTTCTTTAATATCCCATTCATGTTTGCAATTTTAGCTTCCCACTATGCAAAGTCAGTATTCGTCATAGCTTTCAAAATAATATAGCCTTTCTAGCAATGATCTAAAGTTAGTTTTATATCATAATTAAGCTGTCTGCATTGCCTGCGGAAAAGTTTGATGTACTGTAGATAGTATTTCTTTAATGTCGCTATTACTCCAGGATTCAGCCATGTGACTTTCAATCGTACCAAAAAAAGACTGGTGACTCAACAAAACATTCTATCAAGTAAGATTTAAGTTCATTTTGCCTATATAACTTTTTTCTAATGCTGGTATTTGAACTTGTTATATAAATGAACTTACATCTTTCATGATAGACTTTTACTATGATTCAACAAATGACTTTTCATGATAGTATTGGCACATGATTATAATATATTCAGATATCAAATTCGGAATGGATGTGTAAACGAAAATTGTTTTATAATATATGCTTCTACCCTGGCCATGATTCGAAAATAAGCCTCCAAAGCAAAATCATAATGGACTACTGACTCAACTATCACGAGTTTTAAACTAGAATCGAGGAACACTAAGATTTTAATGTTTACATTTACTTTCTAATGTTCAAAAGATTAATTTTAAAAGAAAAATACTAACTCACTCATTCTACCGCAGGAATCAATATCTGGATGGAGACTTTTTTTTGACAAGGACTTCTATCTTCGCCATAAATATATCATATGAAACTTAATCGAAACAAAAGTGTACAAGCACCGTAGGTAACTAGGTTATATAACAAATATAAGTATATTTGGATTTTGCTCTATATACGCCCTTAGGGTATAGGTACTGTATGTCCATTTGGAGCTGGTATCTTCACCAGTTGCCGTTTGAGAGGTTTTGACACCTAACCATTTACAAAGCAAAACCATTTTTACCATGAGCCTACCATTATAGTTTCTGTTATGAAAATTACAATATATAGATTATTGGATCAAATAATTTACGAATAAATAATGGTCCTAGGATTGCAAGGTTCAATGTAGTATGCTTATGCATCAAAATATATATAATTATGCCGAGTTAAAAAATATTCAGTCACCATAAATTTATATTTCGTTATTTTATCACCTAAGGGAATCGATCGAAGTAAACACAGATTTGCAATTGAAATTTATCAGGAAACAGTAGCATCCCTTTTTCGCCATTATCTAATAATTATTATATATTTTTTTAAGCCAAATATAAAGCAAAATTATTTCACAGAATGTAGAATGGTATAGATATATTTATGACATACTACGAACAGATGATTTAATGCCTTTCTTTAATAGACTAGGGCGTTGGTACCATCTGAAAATTAATTAACTAAGGAGAAGGAAATCATTTATGAAAATACCCATTTTGGATTATGTTTCCATGGAGATAGTGATCAGCTGAATATAGAAAACACAGAAAAACTTTTAAAATTAGTGCATATTTTGTATATACATATTAGTATCCAGAAAAAAAATTAGTGCTCGCTTTCATGTCTGTGTGATAGTCCTGAATATATTGATGATGGACTAAAGATATATAAAATATAAGACATTAGCATATCGTAGAACTACAGAAAATGCATACGTTACGGCAGAAAATATATATATTATAGTAATTTGCTATGTAGGCATTGGAGTGAAAAGAATACTTGCACTGTCATGTGAGAAAAAAATAATAAGTGAGATATCTATTTTTTATTGCCATTTAGGAACTATGAGTGGTATAATGCGAAATGTAATAGAAAAGAAGCTA
>NC_090733.1:51534124-51549124 GCF_036898095.1 Palaemon carinicauda
TATGACTTCCGAGCTGTTTGGCATGAGTCCCCATTGCTTTGTAGTCTTATAGTCTTAGCCATTTTTCAGCTGGTAGGAATAGTTTTGATAGGATTAATTTTAAGCATAATTTTTATGTAAATATTTTCTATATATGCTTAATCTTAAGAACGAAAATCTTTAAATGATTTTTACTCATTGAAATTTTTATTTCTTTACAGGTTGCTGATGAAATGAAGTGTTCAATGGTCAGCTATACCAGGCGAGTCATGATGATCCGTGGTTACAAGACTTGCCATATACATGCGGACTGTCATGTTTCCATAGGGTCTCTTACAATCTGGTAACCTACTAACTGTCAGGTTTGCGAGGACCTTCTTCACACTGGCTTCCACACCACCAACCTCTCCTTGAGTGTGCAAGCGGGGAGTCAGAAGACAATATATCACTGGGTTAGAGTCTTCCAAAAAAGTTGTTAACAAGGTGCCCCTTACCTTCCTTCTGTGGAACTTAAGGAGCTCCTCTTTCCCAAGGTCAAGGTGACCGCTGTTTTTTGGTTCAACTCCCGCCGGTACCAGTAGATCACGCAGATGATCAGGTTCGGGACTCTCCACAAGTCATGAGTCTAGATGACGACAACATGTCCACAACTTATTCTATATCATCAGAGAGGGAGAGGTTCCTGCTAACCCCAGAGGCCTCTGAGGAGTCATTGGATGTACATCAGGTGAGTACAGTTACCAGTACTTCTTTAACTTGCTTCCCCATCACTGTTGCTCATGCCCCAGCTTCTACTTCAACCCCTCGTTCCTACACCAGATAAACCTTTGTTTCCAGGTTAAATGGAATATATGGCATCCATGAAAGCTTTCATGGAAAACCTTAATGCAACATGAACGTTCTCAAGCGGACTTAATGGCGAAAATAGAAGCTTTACAAAGGGCACTTATTTCTAAGGCTCCCCCAGCTTCGAGCCTACTTGAATGCACAATTAAGAACACTCAGCATTATGCTAAGCATATGGCCTTAAGTGAAGGGTACCTCCACATCGGAGAAGGTTTGGGTTCTAGGCCCATCTTGGACATAGAATTCTTCCCATCGATCAATAGTTATCCTTACTGCTGCGTAAGGCTTAACTCGGAAGCGTTCATTAGGGGTGATATGATCCCTAAGGAAACAATCATCTTGGCCCACAGTAGGGCTCAGTTTCTTTATGTTAAGGAGCTAAAGACAGCCGAATTCACTAATACCTAACTTTCTGCTTTCTGCAGTAAGCAGGTTACCTTTGTAGCCCATATGGGTACTGTCTTTCTCTCTGCCTGTAATAGCTTAGAGGCTTTAAAGTAATCAGCAGTGGAAAGTAGAACATTGCGAGTGCTAGAGGAGTACAAACCTGACTCCTTAGCCATTCCTTATGAATTGGACAGTTGGAAGGTCGTCCAATATACTTTTACTATTGGAAAACTAGGTAAACACATCGCAGGCAAGCAGTTAAATGAGAAACTGCCTTGAATTCCCAAATCCCTATTAAGGGATGAATTGGAGGCTAAACAGAGGCTATCTGCTTCTTTTTCCTGCCAATCTTATGTAGCGATGCTAATTGTAAACTATGCTAAATCTGATCTTTTCCCAGTCTTTACAAAGACTCACCTAGACATGTTCCATAGAGATCTCCTTTATTTCTTCCTATCTAGAAGAGCACGTAGAGAACATGTCCTAGCCGCGGCCAAAATCAGTCATGAACATAGGGAGCTGATCGACTCCAATATCTGGGGGAAAGACCTCTTCCCCAAGAAATTGGTCAAGAAAGTCATGGGGAAAGAGGCTCAGGAAAGTAAGAGCCTTATAGAAAAGGGGGGTATGTCCTCTAAAAGGAAATTTACTACCAGAGAAGGACCTCAACCTTAGGGCAATAAACGTATAAGACACTTTAAGTGAAGGAAATCCTTTCCTGTCAGGACAACTCTGTTGCGGCCATTCATCAGACTATGTACATGGTTCCCCAGCAGTATATATCACAGTCTCCAGCCTTCAACCCAGTGTATAAGAGAGCCACCACTACATTTCACCATGGTCATAGCTCAAAAGAAGAGCGTCAGAGGCAGGGGAAGGTTTGGAAAGGGCGGTCAGTTCATAGACCAAGGAAGTAGAGGCAAGGTAGTTAGAGACACAGGTCCTTCACAACAACAACGAGGAGCTACCGGTATGGGGACAACTTTACGTTTTCAGTGCTCGATGGGAGTAAGATCCATGGACTCACTACATAATCTCAAAAGGACTAGACTGGAAATGGAGACAGAAACCACCCCAGTTTAAGAGGTTCTTCCATATCACAACTCTATTCTTGGAGTATTGTGTACAGGATCTTCTCTGGAAGGGAGTCATCAATTGTACAAAATCCACAAACATTCAAGGTCAGCTATTCTGCGTGCCCAAGAAAGATTCAAACAGTCTTCGAACTATTTTGGACTTGTCTACGCTAAAATAATTCCTTCTGAACGACACAGTCCAGATGCTGACTAGAGAAAAAAATGGGAAAACAAGAGAAATAAATGAGAAAGCATAATATTGTGGGAAACATAGGAAAATGGGTAAAAGAATTCCTGCCAAACAGAAAACAGATAGTGGTTGCAAATGACGAGAAATCAGATGAAGATCAGGTAATATCTGGCGTGCCACAAGGTACGGTATTAGCTGCACTGCTGTTTGTTTTTATGATCTCAGACATAGACTGTGATGGTGAAAACTCTGTAGTGAGAAGTTTCACCGATGACACAAGAATAAGTAGAGAAATTACTTGTGATGAACATAGGAACTCACTACAAAGAGATCTAAACAGAATATATGAATATGCGGAGATAAATAGGATGGTATTTAACTCCAAAAAATTTGAATCAATAAATTATGGAAACAGAGAAGGAATGGTATATGCATACAAGGGACCTAATAACGAGGCAATCACAAACTAGGAAGCAATTAAAGACCTTGGTGTAATGTTAAATAGGAATTTGATATGCAACGACCAAATAGCAACACTGTTGGCTAAATGTAAAGCAAGAATGGGAATGTTATTCAGACACTTTAA
This sequence comes from Palaemon carinicauda, assembly GCF_036898095.1. Lineage (NCBI taxonomy): Eukaryota > Metazoa > Arthropoda > Malacostraca > Decapoda > Palaemonidae > Palaemon > Palaemon carinicauda. Next base: position 51,537,189 of record NC_090733.1, read on the forward strand.
CCCTGGATAGGTACGGTCTTCGGACACCCCTATAAGGGTATACTCGGACGCGAACGACCCCGACGCCAAAAAAAATTCTTGAAAAATCAGTTTTTGCAGTAACCTCCTTTTTTCTTTTGCCAAAAAAACTTCAATGAATGCTTAAAACAACTGTAAAGATAAATACTACTCATCTGCAGAAAAACTATTTATTATAAATATTTTAAAAAATTAAGTAGAAAAAAAAAGACCTGACATAAAAATTCATAAAAAAAAGTTTATACATATATACACAAATCCTTTTAGGAATTGATTCTTGAATGTTTAGGACACATCTTGATGTATTTTGGATGAAGTCAGACCCATGGAGGTGAAGATCTGAAATGAGAAAAAAGGGTAACTTTTTTTGGCCAAAAAAAATTGTCCAAATTTCATGAATTTTTTTGGGTACCCAAATGAAATAGGAAGTGGCTAATTTTTTTGGGGAATAAACATATGTTATCCTAAAATAGAAATATGTAAAAAAATCTTCATTATTTTGTAAATTACATTTATATCAGGGGCCATATCTAAAGGTAATTTTTTGAGTACTTGGAAATTTCGTAAAAAAATACATATATTTAATATATAATATGATATTTATGCAGGTAAAAATATACCAAAATATCACAAATTCTATAGGGAACAAGAATATATATAGATAGGGCAGCTTACGCTTCGGATATGTCCACAAAATGGCCGCCAACCACACTGACTCAGACTCCCTAATCTGCCACTTGAAATGTAGGAAGGGTATGTCAATTTCAAGGTGTTATTTACTAATCTAATTATTATTGGATATGCATAAAAATTGTATGGTGGGTTGCTGGATAATTGTCGATTATTTTACGACTATAAAATTAAAATTCTGACCCAAAAAATTTTTTTTGAAGGGAAATAAAATCGAAAAAAAAAAATGTAAAACAATATTTTAGCTAGAAAAATTTGATGATATTCAATCAAAAAAAAAGTAAACAAAATTTTCCGACAAATAAACATCTAGAGGAATCATTACTCTGTGATAGTTCCTTAGTACGTAGTAATTTTGAAAGAATTGGGAAAAAACGAAAAAATGGCAATCACCGGAAAATCGAACACATACCTATATATACGCCATATCTGGCTAAAAAAAAGATAGGCATGGGTAGCCAGATCATCTAGAAACACTTTCCAACACTATAAAAATATAAGTTTTGCGACACTACTTGCCAATTCCTTACGGTAACATGACTAAGCAAAAAAATGCAAAACAAATAAAAAGGGGCACTCGTGGAAAAATGGCCATTCTAATATACGGCATTTCAGAAAAAAAAATTTCAGCCACGTGCTAGGCAAACCATCAAGGCATATTTTCCGACAAATAAACATATAAATGAAATATTACTCTGTGATAGTTCCTTAGTACGTAGTAATTTTGAAAGAAATGGGAAAAAACGAAAAAATGGCAATCACAGGAAAATCGAACACATACTTATATATACGCCATATCTGGCTAAAAAAAAAATAGGCATGGGTAGCCAGATCATCTAGAAACACTTTCCAACACTATAAAAATATAAGTTTTGCGACACTACTTGCCAATTCCTTACGGTAACATGACTAAGCAAAAAAATGCAAAACAAATAAAAAGGGGCACTCGCGGAAAAATGCCCAACATTCTAATATACGGCATCTCAGATAAAAAAAAAAGACATGCACGTGTTAGCCCAACCATCAAGGCACACTTTCAAACACATAAACATGAAAAAAAAAATCAATAATATACGGCAATTCCTTACTACGTAGTAAATTTTTACAAATATTGAAAAAAAAACAGAAATTGGCAACCGCAGTTAAATACCCAATATACCAATAACTACGTCGTATCTGACAAAAACAAAATCACGCATGGGTAGCCAGATCATCTAGACACACTTTCCAACATTAAAAAAGCAAAAGTTTTACGACACTATTTCGCAATATCTTACGGAAAAATGACTTGGCAAAAAAATTAAAAAAAATTAAAAAGGGACACTCGCGGTAAAATGCCCGACATTCTAATATACGACATCTCAGATAAAAAAAAAGACATGCACGTGTTAGCCCAACCATCAAGGCACACTTTCTAACACATAAACATGAAAAAAAAATGAATAATATACGGCAATTCCTTACTACGTAGTAATTTTTACAAATATTGAAAAAAAAAACAGAAATTGGTAACCGCAGTTAAATACCCAATATACCAATAACTACGTCGTATCTGACAAAAACAAAGTCATGCATGGGTAGCCAGATCATCTAGACACACTTTCCAACACTAAACAAGCAAAAGTTTTACGACACTATTTGGCAATATCTTACGGAAAAATGACTTGGCAAAAAAATGAAAAAAAATGAAAAAGGGGCACTCGCGGTAAAATGGTCCTCGTGGTGATGAACGACATTTTAACTAAAAAAAAAAACATGCACATGGTAGCCAAACAATCCACCAAGACTTTCCACAACTGATAACCTATACAAGTTGCACCATTCTACGACAATTTCATAATACGTAATAACTTTGATAATTATGCAAACTACCTCAGAAGGGTAAACTCGGACGCGAACGAAACCCGACGCGTCTCAGAAATCGGGGAAGGAGTACAGCTACAGCAATGCACATCTGGACACTACTAGAGCGTGTAGGGGAGACACCTCCTGCAGGTCGATCACCCACAAATTCAGTCACAGGGGTGAGTCACGTGAGAAAAACCTGTTTTTTTTTGACGCTCGGGGTCGCAAACGACCCACCGTACCTATCCAGGGTTATAACAATAAAAGATGAGCACATGATTATGCTTTACAAAACTTATGTACGTAGTACACTCGAGTACTGCAATGTGATATGCTACCTACACTACCAAAAGGATATTGCACAAATAGAGAATGTATAAAAGTCCTATACTGGTAGAATAGAAGAAGTTAAGGACCTGGACTACTGGGAAAGACTGCAATTTTTAAAAGAAGAGAACGCTACTTAATAATACAAGCATGGAAGCAAATAGAAGGAATTACTGAAAACAGCATAAAGCTAAAAATATCAGAAAGAGCAAGCCAAGGTAGATTAATAGTGCCCAAAACTATACCAGGAAAACTAAGGAAGGCGCACAGGACATTAATCCACTACGCACCAGCATCGATAATGCAGTGACTATTTAATGCAATGCGAGCTCATATAAGAAACATATCAGGAGTGAGCGTAGATGTGTTTTAGAATAAGCTCGATAAATACCTAAGATGCATCCCAGACCACCCAAGACTGGAAGCTGCAAAGTACACCGAAAGATGCATTAGCAACTCTCTGGTGAATATACGAGGGGCCTCACACTGAGGGACCTGAGGGACCCAAACATAGAATAAGGCAATAAGGAAATAAGGCAATCTTGCAAATACGGTTCATACTACCCCAGGGGGATTACACTGTCTCCATAGATTTTACACACACTTATTGGCCTCTTTCTATAGGTAGGCCATTCTCCCCTTACCTTGGTTTCAGACTGGCAAAAAATGCCTATGTATTCAGAGCTATGCCCTTCAATGCTAGTCGGAGTCATCGTGCAACAATTATGGAACAGAGGGGTCCAGGTAATGATGTACCTGGACGACTGTGTATTCTGAGCTGAAACGAGGTCGGAATGTCTTCTGACAGCTCAGGAAGTTATGAAATCACTACAGTCTCTGGACTTTCAAATCATCCTCGGGAAGTCCAGGCTGTCTCTGGCTCAGGAATTCTAGTAGCTAGGACTGCACTAGAATCTAAAGTCTCACGCACTCTCTCTCTCTCTCTCTACTGCAAGGCAAGGGAAAGGAAATTGCAAACTCTGTCAGGTGCCTGCTTCGCTCAAGAGTACTCACCAGGTGGAAGCAGGAAAGAGTCTTGGGGTCACTGCAGTTTGCTCCCGTAACAAATACAACCTTAAAAAAAAGACTCAAAAATGCCAACAGAGTCTGGAGAAAAAAGGAGTCAAATGCTTGGTGAGATCTTTGCCCCAAAACTCCAGTCTTACTGTGAAAGCAGCTCAAACCATGGTCCACTGCCTAGAGTTTATCGACACACGTACCTCTGCAGTATCATCTACCTTCCGTGACAATTCACACGGTCGCCTCGGAACAAGGTTGGAGGGCCACTTCCCTTCCAAGAAAGTACAAGGTCAGTGGTCAATTACATTTCGGAAATTTCCCAATAAAATTCTGGAAGCTATTGCAGTGTTTTTGGCTCTGAAGAGACTGAACCCAAAGACGAAATCACACATTTCCAATTATTAGTCATCGACAACAGGAGGATAGTCCACTGTGTCAACAAGCAGGGCTCAAGATCTCCTCAGATTAACAACGTGATTCTAGCCATCCTCACTTTAGCAAAGCAAAGGAATTGGCATCTCTCGGCATCTCACATAAAAAGGGTTCGCAATGTGACGTTGAACGCCCTGTCAAGATCCAATCCTTGGGAAGCTATCAAAGGCATCAAATGCTTGGAGAGATCTTCGCCCCAAAACTCCAGTCTTACTGTGAAAGCAGCTCAAACAATGGTCCTCTGCCAAGAGTTTGTCGACACACGTACCTCTGCAGTATCATCCACCTTCCGTGGCAATTCACACTATCGCCTCAAAACAAGGTTGGGGGGCCACTTCCCTTCCAAGAAAGTATAAGGTCAGTGGTCAATTACATTTTGGAAATTTCCCATTAATATTCTGGAAGCTATTGCAGTGTTTCTGGCTCTGAAGAAACTGAACCCAAAGACGAAATCACACATCAAATTACTAGTCATCGACAACAGGAGGATAGTCCACTGTGTCAACAGACAGGGCTCAAGATCTCCTCAGATCAACAACGTGATTCTAACCATCCTCACTTTAGCAAAGCAGAGGAATTGGCTTCTCTCGGCAGCTCACATGAAAGGGGTTCGCAATGTGACGTTGGACGCCCTGTCAAGATCTAATCCTTGGGAAACCAAATAGCCTCTGGATGGAAAATAATTCTGTATCATTCTTGAGAAAGTCTCAGAACTGCAAATCGATATCTTTGCAACGAGCTTTAACAAGAAGCTTCCCCAGTATGTGGCACCAAACGAAGATCCGGAAGTGACAGGAACCGATGCAATATTTCCACCATTCAATATCCTAATAAATGGCCTGAACAAACTGTAGACTTTCAAGGGAACAGCAGCTCTAGTGGCTCCCAAGTGGCCCAAGAACAAATGGTATTATCTTGTTCTGGATGTCAAACCTCTCCAGGTCCCTCTACCATCCACAGTGCTGTCCATGGATGTTCAACAGAAGACTGTCTTTTCCTCCTCTTGGACAATGAGTACCCTTAAGCTCATGATTTTCTCGTCCTCACAGCTGAAAGAAAGTTCGGAGTTGCAAAGGTCCAACACCATGTAATGACAATATTTGTCATCCTGGAAAAAATAGGTTTCATTCATGAAAAGTCATCAGCCCTCTTCTATTTCTATGGACTTTCGTATTTCTTTCTTTATCTCATTGCATGATCAAGGTCTGGCCTCTACAACTATTGCTTCATGTAAGTTGGTACTAACTAGACCAATCCTAATACTCCTCCCAAGAATATTTCATGGTCGTTGGATAAAGTCTAGCACTTTGCCTCTTTGATAGATAACGCCTCTACTTCTCTGAGGGATATTACTCAAAAGACTATCTTTTTGCTTGCTTTGGCTTCTGGTGCTAGTCAGTGAGATTGTGCACTTTTTCACGGATGATGGCCACATTGAATTCGCGGATTCGGGGGATATAAATCTTTACCCAGATCCTGCATTCTTGTCAAAAAACTAACTTCCCACGAAAAGCTTGGGGACCTGGAAGATTGTTCCCCTATAGGAGGACAATTCTCTGTTCTCTGTGGAGTACCTTAAGGCCTATCGATTAAAGAGCCGGCCTTTAAAGGCGGTCAACTTCTTAAAGGGGAGACAGCAGGATCTAATCTTTCTCCAAAACAGCTAAGGTCAAAACTCACCTGTTTCATTAGAAGGGCTAATCCTGATAGCCTACCATCGGGTCATGACCCTAGAAAGGTTGCCTCTTCCTCAACTTTTTTTCCAATCCATTTCCTTTGCAGGCTTACAGATTTACACAAGATTAAAATTTTTAAGAGTGTTCTTCAAACATCACTTATGTCAGTTGGGAGACATTAAACACTTTGTAGTGTCAGCTGGTAGTTTGATAAAACCAACTTCATAAATGTTGTGTATGGACTCTTAATATTCTTCTTTTCAATGTACTATTCAATATTGTGATATTTTCCTTTTATGTCATGAGTGTTACTCTTTTACTATTCTGTTACATAATTTTGGGGTCTTAAAACTTCAGTTTTCTGTACATATCTATTGTAAATGATTTTGCATTATTACTGCTGCATTTATGAATCTTTGAAAACAATAAGGAACCAATGTTCCTTTTGTGTTTCCTTTCCTTGGACCTACTGTACAAAATAAATGCAGTGTACCATAAATTTTTACACTCCTTTTATAATATTTTATCTCTTCAGCTACTGGAGACAAAGATCTTCTTCATAGTGAGTTGCTGTGATATTGATTTCTTTTGCACCTACTTTTTTACAAGCATATTGCTTGCGCTCATAGCTTGGTGCCATAGTTACCTATGCTAAGGGAAGTATGGTTATGTCTAAAAAGTGTAAAAGGTTAAAACTCCTCTGACCACAACAGTGAATAATAATTCTCTGGTACCCTTCCATCAGGACGACATGGCTCGATCCCCCAAAAAACGAGTTTTGACATAGAAAAAATATATTTCTAAGTGATATAGCCATGTTGTCCTGATGGCCGCCCATTGCTTTTCATCCCCTTCAAATTCTCAGTGTGAAACCTCGCGTAATGCAAGGACTGTTCTGGGAGTGGCTCTACAGGAAATGTGTTAGTTATGGCACATAGAGATAGGGAGTTGTAATGGCTCTCTTGCCAAGGTATCCTACCCTATCCTTTATCCTTTGAGACAAGGTTAACTCTATTCGGGGATATATAACCATAGCTTGTTATTAACGGATAATTGATTTATACTCGATATCTCTCGAGTACAATTCTATGGTATATAACTCCCAAAAATATCCCAAGTAAAAAACTGCCATTAAGAAACTTCCATCAGGAACACATGGGTATCTCATCCAAAAATAGATTTTTCCTATGTCGAAATCCGTTTGTCTTTTAATTTCATTTGCATAGAGAGGGAAAAAATCAGCCATAAGTAGAGACTATATATATATATATATATATATATATATATATATATATATATATATATATATATATATATATATATATATATATATATATACATATGTGCGTGTGTGTGTGTGTGTATTTATGTATATATATATATATATATATATATATATATATATATATATATATATATATATATATATATATATGTATATATATATATATATATATATATATATATATATATATATATACATATATATATATATATATATATATATATATATATACATACATATATATATACAGTATATATATATATATATATATATATATATATATATATATATATATATATATATATATATATATATATATATATACATAATTATAAATGTGTGTGTATATTTTCACCATGGAAAGCAGTCTTATTTTACTCTTAACTCCACTGCGTACTTGTACTTCGATGTATTTTCTTCAACATCTATTGGATTTGTCTTTTAGGTCATATACCACATGTCCAACAAGTCCGTTGAAATTGTTTCAGTAGTTTATGTACCTGCACTTTCATGTTCTTTACCCGAAACGTTATATGTTCATCCTTTGGTCATACGCAACATGACTACCAAGTTTGGTGAAAATCGCTAAAGAAATAATCTCTATTTTTATGTAAAGTTCCTTGCAAACAAATAAACAAACGACGATATGGGTGAATACATACCTTTGGCTAAATCTTTGATATTGTCGAGTGTAAAAATGTACAGTTAATAGAGAGAGAGAGAGAGAGAGAGAGAGAGAGAGAGAGAGAGAGAGAGAGAGAGAGAGAGAGAGAGAGAGAGAGAGAGAGAGAGAGAGAACAATGATTTGGCTCATACTCATGTTATAATATTATTACTAATATTATATTATATCGTTATTAACATTATATCCAATGAAATGTTAGGCCATTTGAAGACGAGGTAGGTGTTAATGTATTCGTAAAATTTTAGCATTTTTGTTGGCTTTTCTTCATTTATCTTTTATCTAGAAATTAGGATGAATTTGTATTTTTAATAAAAATTGAAAATGCGAGAGAACTTGTCAGTTTAGTAAACTGGGAAAAAAAAGAAAAGAGAAAAAAACCCTATCAACACACTAAGGATACAATAAGAGACAATGTATAAATTCTATGAAAATTATGGCATAATCACTCATTCAAAACAATATGTAATTTCATGGTGAAAATATTATTTAGGAAGTATTGACTTTATCAGGTTGCAAGGCATAGAAATGAAAAGGCAATCACTTCAGTAAGAACCAATTTACTCTTTGATAATTTCATTATGGTATATACGATTCGGTGTTATTGAAAACAAAACATTCTTTGCGATTTTATTTGCCAGTTGGTTAGGGATAGTTCAAAACAATCACCATTTCTATTAAATAATAGTAATTCATCGTCTGAAGTTATAGTAGCCCACAACTTTTAAGCGAACTAGGAAGATGGTTTTGTTTTTATGATATGAATGAATGTCTAGAAATTATTATTATGTTTACTCACTCCACCTGCATGAATTTTTCCTATAAATCTATTATGTAATGAAAAGCCTAGGCATTTATCAGGTTTTCGAAGCAAAATGTCATATACCAACAATCTCAGTTCGACAACCATTTTTTTTTTATTCAAAAGAAGGGGAATACATGGTGTGTGGACGCACCAGTAGGTGGTAACTAAGAGACGGCGTAATTGCAACTAAATTTATTCCAGCAGACATCGAGCTTTTATAGCAACAGTTTCAGTGAAAGAAGTTCACAAAAATTTGAACACATTGATACAAGCTCATACAAGCAAAAACAAGTTATCAGTGGTATGATATTTAAACAAACACACACACACACACACACACACACACACATATATATATATATATATATATATATATATATATATATATATATATATATATATATATATATATATATTATACAGTATATATATACGTATATATATATATATATATATATATATATATATATATATATATATATATATATATATATATATATATATATATATATATATATATATATATATATATATATATATATATATATATTATAAATTATATATAAATATATAAATTTATATATATATATATATATATATATATATATATATATATATATATATATATATATATATATGTGTGTAAATTATATATACAGTATATATATATATATATATATATATATATATATATATATATATATATATATATATGTAAATTATATATACACTATATATATATATACATATATATATATATATATATATATATATATATATATATATATATATATATATATATATATATATATATATATCTATATATATATATATATATATATATATATATATATATATATATATATATATATACATATACACACACACACAAAATACCGTTACAGTGTATGTGGGTGTGATGCACGTGTGGCACAATTTTTTTAAAGTTTACTATCTAACAATGAATAGTTTATCATCATTATCATTACCAGCTAAGCTACAACCCTAGTTTGAAAAGAAAGATGGTAAAGACCCAAGGGCTCCAACAAGGAAAAATAGACCAGTGAAGAAAAGAAACAAGAAAATTTATAAACTGCAAGAGATGGAATGCACAATTAAAACAAAATAATCTAAGAAGACTAACAACATTAGAATAGTTCTTTCATGTTTAAACTATAAAAAAAATTCTATAAACCAACTATACAGAAATAAGAAACAAATAAAGTAGTGTGCCTGAATGTACCTTCAAGCAAGAGAACTCTTCCCAAAGACAGTAGAAAACCATGGTACAAAGGTTATGGCATTACGACTACCCAAGACTAGAGAACAACGGTTTGATTTTGCTTACCATAGCTAAAGAGTCTATTCTACCTCACCAAGAGGAGAGTAGCCACCGAAAAAAAATAGGCCAAACTATTTGATGTATGTGTAGGCAAAGTAAAACTAAGCTATAACCAAAGTGAGGGTTGAATACCAAACAATTCTTCTTTACTCAAGAAGTTAGCTACTGCACTATAATTGTCCAGTGGCTCCTTTCCTTTTGGTAAGTGTAGAAGAGAGTCTTGAGCTATGTGAGCAGCTCTTCTAGGAGATGTACACTCCAAAATCAAACCAATGTTCCCTAGTCCGAGAAAATGCCATAACATCTGTGCCATGATCTTCCGCTGTCTTGGGTGGAGTTCTCTTGCTTAAGGGTACACTGTGACATTTTCTAATCTTATTTCTCTTCCTCTTGATTGTTTAAAAATCTTTATAGTCTATATATGAAAGATCTATTTTAATATTGTTACTGTTCCTAAAATATTTCATATTGTTCTTTACTTCTCTTGTAGTGTATTTACTTATTTCCTTTCCTCACGGAGCTATTTGCCCTGTTGGAGCCCATGTGTTTATAGTATCCTGCTTTTCCAGTTAGGGTTGTAGCTTAGCAAGTAACAATAATATTAGCACTAACAAACGTACATACGTCGACATTTTACGTCTCCTTAAGCAAAATAGAATCACTCTAATAAAAAAAAGTCAGTATGAGAGTCAATTCAATGCGATATATATCTTATTATCAGTTGTGGAAGAGGTAATTAGTGTTACAAAAGCGTTCCTAATGAAACTAAGCAAATAAATTCTCTCTCTCTCTCTCTCTCTCTCTCTCTCTCTCTCTCTCTCTCTCTCTCTCCTCTCTCTCTCTCTCTCTCCTGTTTGTGCGTTATGTCCAATTGGCTAATGCACTTAATATCATCTGGAAGTTGGATACAATGCTTATGAATATTTAATTTTTTGGGAGTTATTGAGGAGGGAATTATATTTCCTTTTTCTTTATTCTTTTTTTAGAGACACCTGTAAGTATGATCGTAAGAAACCTAACGGGAATGAAACATTTTTTCAAGCATGCCATATATTGCATGCAATACAAGTAACGTCCTTTCTTTATGGATAGATTAAACCAATGTTTTTTTCACATTACATTAATGAGTCATTACCCAGAAACAATCCTGAGCATCACTTTCGCTATTTTATATTACGATAAATTAGGCAGCGTATTCAGGAGCAGGTTTCTAGTGTGAGTTTCAAATGATCATGACGAGACCTTATTATTTTCTTTAACCCATTCATTTCAAAGCGATAATATCATAAAAACTACGTCTATATTGAGAGTACGATTACAATTTATGTTATATCTATAAACATATTACACATGGACAGTAATGCCTATATATATATATATATATATATATATATATATATATATATATATATATATATATATATATATATATATATATATATATATATATATATATATGTATATATATATATATACATATATATATATATATATATATATATATACGTATATATATGTATATATATATATACATATATATACGTATATATATATGTATATATATATATATATATATATATATATATATATATATATATATATATATATATATATATATATATATATATATATATATATATATTTATGTTTATATATATATGTATATAAATGTATATTTATATATATATATATATATATATATATATATATATATATATATATATATCTATATCTATATCAATCTATATATATTTATATACACACATATATATATATATATATATATATATATATATATATATACTGTATATATA
>NC_090733.1:51561624-51571624 GCF_036898095.1 Palaemon carinicauda
TGAGTAAAAACAAGGATTTGGTTTTATATATATATATATATATATATATATATATATATATATATATATATATATATATATATATATATATATATATATATATATATAAATGCATATATATACATATATATATATATATATATATATAGGCTATATATATATATATATATATATATATATATATATATATATATATATATGTATATATATATATATATATATATATATATATATACATATTTATATATAAATATATATATATATATATATATATATATATATATATATATATATATATATAAATAAATATATATATATGCATAAGTATATGAATAAAAACAAGGATTTGGTTATATATGTATACACACACACACACACACACACACACACATATATATATATATATATATATATATATATATATATATATATATATATATATATATATATATATATATGCGTTAAAATCACAGGAAAACGTGATGCTCAGATGCAGAAGAACCACGGGGAAAATTAAAATACGAAATATACGCTTAAGTCCTATCTAGTTTCATGATACTTCTTCAGAGGACTGATTTATTGAGAGAGGTCTCTTTACATTTTATAGGGGAAAGTAAACGTACGAACATACATATAGAGATTTAGAGAACAATGACACTCCCTTACCCAGTTGGGTCAGGTGTTAAGTGGGCGGAGACCCAAGCTCATTAGACACATACCAAAAAGGGTAATTTCTGGTGGCGGGTAAATTCTTGTGTTTTAACTTTCAGTACTGTTTATTTATATGAAAACATAGTAGCCTTATCTATATAAATACATAAGCAAAACATACACATACATACATATATATATACATACATATACAAATATACATATATACACATATATATATATATACACACATACATACATATATATACACATACACACACACACACACACATATATATATATATATATATATATATATATATATATATATATATATATATATATATATATATATATATATATATATATATATATGTATGTATAAATTTATATACATACAACATTAATATCATAAACATATAATCATGTATATATCAATACTTATATCTAGTATAATACTATATAGTGCCCACTTAACACCTGACCCAAGCCCAGGTAGCTGGTAAGGGAGTGTCATTGTTCTCTAAATCTCTATATGTGTGTTCGTACGTTTACTTTCCCTATAAAATGTAAAGAAACCTCTCTCAATAAATCAGTCCTCTGAAGAAGTATCATGAAACTAGTCAGGACTTAAGCGTATATTTTGTATTTTCATTTTCCCTGTGGTTCTTCTGCATATATATATATATATATATATATATATATATATATATATATATATATATATATATATATATATATATATATACATATATATATATATATATATATATATATATATATATATATATATATATATATATATATATATATATATATATATATATATGTACGCAAAAGCCCGTATGAAATAATAAACAGCTTTAGTACCAAGCACTTTCGTTCGTTGTTAATCCACTTCTCCAGGGTACAATAAAAAGTGAGACATAGTGGAAGGACGTCAATAAGTAAAATAGGATTTTTTTTTTTTAACAATAGAGAAATGATAAAAAAAAACTTAGGTAACTAGCATTGTCAAACAATCAAATAACCCACAGCCAAAATTTGCGCTTGAACTAAAATTGGTAGAAATTCCAGTTGCAACTTCAGCTAGTGGGCTTCAATAAGAAAAGAACGAAATAACGGTCTGTCCATACAGCAAACACATTTTTGCTTGTAAAAAAAATCCATTGAAAGAGATTACATTGTTTATCACACAGTTTAATTATCCTAATGTTTTTTCAATACCTCTGGCCCTACACACCTGCATTCAGGCTGGAAGAAAAGAAAAAATCTTCATCTGTGTTGTTATATTTGATACCAGGTGCCAAGAACTATTTAGGTCCATCTTTTTATGTCCTCCGTAAGGGCTTAGATTGATAGATTGTGGAATTGTACTTCAACATGTAAGCCTTTTAAATGTTAGATTAACTAAATCTTTAAAATAAATGCTGAAACAACAGCCTTCTAAAAGGAAAATCATTTTACTTCTGTGAAATGTAATTTTTATGGCCAGTTATTACTTGTTTTTCACTAAATTAGCTAATCTTTTCTTGCACACCTCGTGTATCACTTACTTTAGTCCCCTTTGTGTATTCTTGTTCCTCTTGATAAGCTGTGATCACCATTTCTTAGCATTAATACAGGCCGTTTTACTCCTTCCCTTGACTGCCAAAGTACATGATCTCACTAATGTTGCCGTGGATGTCATATCTTCGGGACTTCTCTGGCTTGTCCAACTCATTCTAAATCAGGAGGCTATCTGCCCTATTCAGAAAATCTACTCTTGCAGATTACACTGCCAATGATTCAAACCTCCTTTTTGTCGCATCGTTCCTCTTAACATGTAGACAGCTTCTAATCTATCATCTAGGTTATCTCTTCGATTTCATATATAACTACGCTTTCTAGGAATAACTGTTTACATGTGTGATTATTATATAACATATAAAATTCTACAAATTCCACAGACGACATATCTTCTACTGAACACATTCATTCATACATTCTGGGTTCAGTGAAAGGTGAAAACAACTGTTTTGTTCCATTCAATATCTAGAGTTCATAGCTGTTTTTGGCCTTTATCAATGGCCTTTATAAGGATTAAAACTGTTAAACAGCTAATAAAAACTCAATATCATGTCTTTGATGGAGAAAACTAGAGAATGAACAATATGCCATTACTCAAAAAAAATAAAAAATAAAAACGTTTTGATGGATAAAAACTTTGAAAATCTTTAAAATTGTAGATAAATGTAAAATTAAAAAAATATAATTTTTTTTATCTCTAGGTAATCTTTTACTAAGATCGACTTCAACAGTTTCCTCCTCTGTAAAAAAAAAAAAAAAAAAAAAAAAAAAAAAAAACATGTCCTATCATTGAGATGAGCTATATTTTGATTCTTCAAGGCCATTATCGCTTTTCAAAAGGAGGAAACATTTGTTACCCTTATAAACCATGGTAGTGTACAATTTGAATCTCTATAGTTTGACACTGTTCCTTATGATGATTTTTGATATTTCTTCTCTTGCCTTCTCTCTCCAATGAACTAGCTTACCTACTCACATCCAAGGCCATGGTCTTCACGAAGTCTCACTTCTTTCTCTGATGAAGATTTATCTAGATTTATAAACTAGATGTATCCGCAATTCCATACCAACATTTAGTTTCATAAATCTATTATTGTCCATGTAATGCAGTAGGTAATGTATTCCAATTAAGGTTATCCTTGTCTTTCCACTTCTAGATATACTTTTTAAAAGGGATTTTTTCCTCGTGCCATTTTCATAAGTCCAAAGTCCAAAGTCAACATATATTTCACTTACCACGCTTCCATTCAGGTTGGAGAAAAAGATTTGAAACTGCAACTATATTCTTTCATTCAACATATGGTACCAATAGCTGTTGCAAGCCATTATCATATGGCTTTCTTGACGGCTATAATGTCTGAACAAAGGAATAACACTTCCTCATTTTCTTATGGTTCCCTTTAACCTGGCGGTGGGCCGGGAAGTCGGGTAAAACTCGCCAGGTAAATCCTAGAACTGCTGATTAGCCGTTAGGTTCCGAATTCTTTTATGGTCTCTCGTGGCATGGTTGGTTTCGACCTGGCCTTTCATTAAAAGGGGCCAGCGTTCGATCCCAAGTATAAGGTAGAAATTTATTTCTATTTAAACACGATGTTGTGTTGATATTTATCCATATATATATATATATATATATATATATATATATATATATATATATATATATATATATATATATATATGTGTGTGTGTGTGTGTGTGTGTGTGTGTGTGTTCAGGAAGAGCAGATGGTGTTAGAAGAGAAAAAAGTAGGAATGATTATGACACCAGGAAAAGAAGAGTAGTACATTGTTTCTTGTAAAGTTTAAATGAAAAACAGTGCAGTATTAGTATTATAGTTTGCCACGCCCCAACAAATAATTACCCTGAAGAAAGGAGAGATGAATAGTAGAAAAAGAAAAACTGTTGAGTGTAATAGAAGAGAACACAGATAGTGATATGAAAATTGTGTTTGGTGACTTAAAAGCTAAAATTTTAAGGAATAATCGAAATAGGGAGAATGTGGTCGGTGTTGAGGATCTTGCCGAAGTTGAAAATGAAGATGAAGCACATTTTACAGCTTTTTGTTCAACAAACAATTTTTTATTGTGGGTACTCATTTCCAGCACAATAGCGTCAACAAATATACATGAACTTCATTATGTGGAAATTCTAAAAATCAAGTGAATCACATAGGAATTAGGAAAGAGATAAGGCAGACTGGTAAAATGTAAGAAGTTATAGCGGTGCAGATAATGATAGTGATCACCAGCTCACCATTGCCACACTGAAACTCAATTTGAAAGCACCAAACAGAAAGGTAGATAGAATACCGATGTTTGATGCTTCTAAAGATGAACACAGAAATATTCGCAACTGAATGTAAGAATCAGTTTGCATTCTAAGAGACTCCAAGTAAAGAAAAGCAGACAATTAATCAAGAATGGTATTGTAAAAGCTTCTGTACATTTATAAAGTGTATGTAATCCTTCCTAATAGTAAATAAGCGTTTTAAGTAGTTTATGTTACATCCTAAATCCAAAGATATTTCGCTAAATATATATATATATATATATATATATATATATATATATATATATATATATATATATATATATATATATATATATATATTCTAACCTAATGTAAACACAAAAGCTTCAACCATGATATTCCCTTGTATATTTGGTTCTTGCAGTTAACAATTGTTGAACAGAGAACGAAAGCATATGATGTTCCAAATCTTAAATAAAAAGAAATGTTGAATTTACATAATTGATAAACTACTTTTGACCTATTAGAATCTAGAATTTCTTAAAAAAAAAAATAGAATTTGATTCTTTCAAATAAATAATGAAATAATATATACGGTACAATCCTTAGAAATTCTCATAAGATGTGAAGCTCTATACATATAGGGCATATCGACTGTTGGACTATGCTTATAAGGGAAAAAACGGATTGAATTATGCCTGAGATCCTGTAAAGCTTTGTGAAGGAACATGCTCATGTTTCAAAATAAATTTCGGAGTTTCCATTTATCATAGAATCTATAGTGTTCTATTCGTCCAAAACCATTCAACGTTCCCAGAGTTTATTCATTCATTTTGATTATTCTTTTTAGTTTCATAGTCCTCTTAGTGATATTCAATACTATCGTTCAACAATTACAGCCCTAATAAAAGTCACAAGATAATAGCTTGAAATTGTTTTAGCACAAGATATTAAATGAGATAAAATAGTTGTAAATGTTTTTATATCCATAAAAGTGTGTTAACTTGTGGAGATCTTGTCTTTGGATTCTGAAAAGCCATTTATGGGTCACATAGTAATGCGATTCACAAAAAGATTAAAACCAGAAAACATATTTCGACAAATAAATGCAGCTATGTCATATATTCAAGTAGAAAAGTCACTTCATGGCAGAGAAAATACTAGATTTACAAGACCATAGGTTGTTATAACGTATAATGCCACTATAATATGGTTTGAATAGGATGACCAACAGTAGGCTTAGGTTTCTAAAGGGTACAAGAAAGCCTTCCGATATAACCTGCACTGAACGTTCAAGGTCAACCCCGAAGATGCTAAGGTAAACTAATTACTGAAATAACACTAACACTTTTGGGGGGAAGAAAGCAATATATTTTAGATACTGTGAATATTTATAGGTAGTAGGTTGGTCAGGGCACCAGCCACCCGTTGAGATATATATATATATATATATATATATATATATATATATATATATATATATATATATATATATATATATATATATATATATATATATATATATATATATATATATATATATATATATATATATATATATATATATATATATATATATATATATATATATATATATATATATATATATATATATATATATATATATATATATATATATATATATATATATATATATATATATATATATATATATATATATATATATATATATATAGATAATCCGTCAAAATTTAATTTGAATATATTTATTGGATTAGGAGTTATTAACTCCGCCACCAAAAATATCAGCTGCTCTCCCCCACCCCAACCCCCGCTCCGATATCTATGGTTTAAGGAATGCCTGGGCCACGGGTTAGTTTAGATATCTTAAGAAAAAAAAAAGGTTGGACATTTTATATTAGGTCACTCACTTCGTTCGCGACAACAGTGCTGCTAGATACAGTATAAATTTGTACTCTCTCTGTGATCTCAGCCGGATTTTTTCCTTGAATTTATAATTCTGCTTGGTATTGCTTCGTCTCTGAGTGACGCCGTTTCAAAACGCATTATTCGGAATTTAGGCAAAGGTTCCCATGTCTTCATGTATAGTTTTCAAAATATTGTTAAACTCGCACAAGCATTCTCTGGAAATGACTCCTTTTACGTGCATTCTCTGTGTTGTGATAGATGAATTGCGTTCCTTGAAGACCATAGCATTCCTTACATCTTGGATAAATGATATTATAGAAGAGAAACAACACCTTTATGTCCTGGCTAGTCACCCTTAATACTTGCACATGCAATGCAAGCACCAAGCAGCAAGTACACAAATAGATGGTCAGGGAGAGGGACACTTTCACTTATGAAAAATTAACAGTAGAGAGGATACAGGTCATGTTATAGTACATCACGTGAATCTCTTTAACTGAATGATAAAGTAATATTTCTTCGTAAGGATTTCAGATCAAGCAAAGAATTATCAAGAATCTTAACGGATCAGGATAAATGGATATTAACTCTAATTCATTGAATTTTCTTTCATTTATACATATATATATATATATATATATATATATATATATATATATATATATATATATATGTCATTATCTATATATATATATATATATATATATATATATACATATATATATATATATATATATATATATATATATATATATATATATATATATATATATATATATATATATATATATATATATACCTATTGTGGAGGATTAATTTTTGTTTAATTTTTTTGTTTATGTTCTTTTGCCAAATCCAGAGAGAGAGAGAGAGAGAGAGAGAGAGAGAGAGAGAGAGAGAGAGAGAGAGAGAGAGAGAGAGTTGTGTTAGCGAGCGAAAGTAGTTGGTGTATCGATTGTTTGTGGTGAGAAAGACTGTTGGTTTAAATGAGATTGTTTGTTTATGTTTTAACTAGGTTACGACAGTGGTGAATGTTTCGGAGCGAATGTTTTTTTTATTTGACTGCAGCTTAAATCAGTTGCGTGTGTAAATGCTGGATTATATTTCTTTTTCTTACCAGCATGGAAGTGATTGGTTTATATTCTAAGCCGTGATCCCTCCTTTGAGAGAGATGTTTTGAATATTGTTTGATGACCTGGCTTGTTATAAGCGACTTGGAACTGACTGCTATTTTAGATTTGGATTTAATTGATAACGACTTGGCTGTAAGAAGGAATTTTCGGATGATGATGATGATGATGATGATGATGATGATGATAATGATGATGACATCCAGGACACCAATTAGGGAGGCAGTGGTGGCAATTTGCCACACAGTGGATTGTTGACCACAAAGCTGTGGTAGTGGGCTGCAAAAGACAGTTGGGAGTGTGTGGATGACTTTTAGTGTCCATAATATATATATATATATATATATATATATATATATATATATATATATATATATATATATATATATATATATATATATATATATGTATATATATATATATATATATATATATATATATATATATATATATATATATATATATATATATATATATATATAAATACATATTTTGGTGTTGGTGGTGTGCGGTTAATGTTAAGTTTTGATAGTTTTTTTTATTTGAATGTTGTATATTGTATATTTAGTGTTAAGTTTTTGGATGCAGTTGATTCTAGTTTTAAGTGTTAGTTTTGAGAATATAGTTTTAAGGTTATGTTTTGTTTTTGTTTCCCTTTGGTCTAAGAGCCCAGTTTTTGATAACGTAAGGGGGAAGTTTGTGTTGCGGAGACAATTGTCAGTTAGTGTGATCAAGGGTGTGGGGGTTGTTTTTGCAACATCCCGCCACATTATTTTGGCGCCCGAATAGGGACTGCCGAAGTGGGATTGATGCTGGACTCTTTGACGGAGGACTGATAGGAAAAGAAATTAGATTAAGGTTGAAGAAAAATGGAAGGTAAATTAAAGGCTTTGGAGGAGGGATTGCGGCATTATTAAGAACGGGAGCAGATGTTGATAATTGAGAAATAGAGGTTGCTAGTAGAGAATGAGAGGTTGAACTGGGAGAATGAGGCGATGCAGAAGGAGCTTAGGGAGTTAAAGGGAACTGTAGAGAGAGTGGAAGAATGTGTTGAGATGAGGATGAAAGAGAATGAGGAACGAATGGAGAACCGATTGGAAGCTATGATGGGGCAGGTAATGGGGATGATGAAAACTATAATGGGTGAAGGTGCAGTCGGAGGAATGTCCTCAGCTTCGGGTAATGGGTTGATAGTGGATGAGAAGGGTAAGGTTAGTGATAATAGGAAAGGAAGTGATAGTGATAGTAATAGTAATAGTGATAGTGAGATTGAAGATAAGGGAATTAGGCATAGTAAGGATGAACCGAAACGTGATAGGAAGAATGAGAAGAAAGGTAAAAGTGATGTAAAGAAAGAGAAGAAAAAGTGTCAGGATGAGAGCAAGGATGATCGTGAATGGGTGAAAGTGGTAAGTAAGAAAAAGGGTAAGAAGTGAATGGTTAAGGATAGAAATTTAAGTGTTGAAGTGGATTAATTATATTCAAATGAGGAAGAAGGTAACAAGGGAGTAGGCAGTGATGATAGCAGTGAGAATGAACGCGATGTGTGTAAGACTGTGTGAAAGGTTCAATGAGCATAGTAGTAGGGATGTATATGAATTTTTCAAGGAGTATGAGAGGTATTGTCAGGATAAGTATGGTGATAGTAAGAGAGTTTGGGCTAGGAAGTTAGGAGAATATTTGACTGGGTATTTGTTGACGATGTATGGTATAATAATGAGTGTAGGTGACATTGATTATGAAAGTGTGAAAAAGAGAATAATTGAGCAGGTGAAACGTATGAAAGGGAGTGTTAGGTATAAGCGTAAGAATGATTTTGATGAGGCAAGGATGAATGCAGTAGAAGCTATATCAATGTACGTATGTAAGTTGGAAACTTTAGCTAGGAAGAAGTATGGGGATGAAGGTATAAATTAGAATGAGGAAGTTTTTGGCTACTGCTCAGAATGTTGCTGAGTTTGTTAATTTGAAACGGAAGGAGAAAATGAGTTGCACGAAAGAAAGATTGACATGGGATGATATACTAGAGATAGTTGAGGATTATGAGTTAGATAGGTGCATGAAAGAAAGTAAATCTGTGAGTGTAAGAACTGGAATGGAAAAAAGTGTATTAGAATTTGGTAGTTATAAGGACGCAATTTTGAGAGGACCAATGAGGGTAGCTGATAATGTAGTAGATAGGAGTGTTAGGGCGAGTAATGTAGGAATACCTGTAAGGACAAATGAAGGATTTAGGCAGGGTAATTGGCACAATAGGGATAGGAGTGTGAGTGCACATCGAGGTATGTCAGATAGCCGTGTCCGTGATGAAAAGTGTTATAGGTGTGGGAAAGTAGGTCATAAGAAGAATGAATGTAGATGGGCCCTAGGTGCTTGTTTTGGATGTGGTGAGATAGGGCATAGAATTAGTGAGTGCAAGAAAGAGAAAGAGGTTAAGTGTTTTCGGTGTGGTATGACTGGGCATATAGCAAGTGGATGTAGGAGTAATCATACGAATGTGATTTGTGGCA
>NC_090733.1:51579124-51596624 GCF_036898095.1 Palaemon carinicauda
TTGCGCGCAATTTGGGGTTTTTGGGCAGGACAGGGTTAAGAATAGATATTCCTTCATCCCTCAATTTTACTTGTCCGGGTTTACGACACTATTTCCCAACACAACTCACCACAACCGTCTCGCCAATTATTTTAAATCACTACTACACTTGCAGTTGCAACTATCAACCGTTGGCCACTAGCCATTTTCCCGAGAAAATCATTAATCCTCCCGCCCTTCTCTTATAACAATAAGTGTAAGGTATTTACATCTACACATTCTCTAACAATGTTTATCCTCAAGGCTGAGCTTTAATCCCGTAGCCACTTGCCATTCGGGAACCGCCCCGGCCCCAGCAACCAGGTATCATATAAATACATTAAAAAAAAGCATCCTCGTGACGGATCTCACCTGACCTATTTAACCTTTGATTGTTTTTAGGTTCACTCAACAGTATGTCATACGTATTGCCAAACTCAGCAGAATAACCACAACAATCTACGCATATATTAAACATCAACATAAGAACACAATGTTAAACACGTCAAAAGATGAAATGAGTTCTGTTCAAGAAACAACCACAGCAGAGGAAAAAAAAAATCTACTCATCAACTCGAAGAATGTCATGTATGCAGGGGTAAGGAGGAACATTCAGATTGACACTTTTGAAAAATACTTTTTCAGGCACCACATGTATGTATGCCTGAGGAAGTTCAGACAAAGTGCCATTAATAATGTTTTTTATCACTACGGTGTTAGATTTAACCATCTTTACTCGGTAGGGACCCAACTAAACTGGCTCTAGTTTGTGTTTCCTAGGTTGTAATCGTTTCAAATACACACGATCGCGCACAAATAATTTTACAGGTGCGGTTTTGAATCGACCATCATACTTAGAGCTGTGTTTTTAATTAGCTCTTTTCAAAACCCTTTCAGTGGTATTCATTACACTCCTCAGTAGATTTAGTAAATAGACACGGTATTGCTCAGTTGAATGATTTAGAAATTGTTGAGAATTAATAAGGACCGTATATGGTAACACAGGACCTTGTCCATACACTAAAAAGAAAGGCGTGTCCCTGAGCGAAGCATTATATGCAATGTGCAAAGCTAGTTCAGTGGTAGGAAGCATGGCGTGCCAATGAAGGGGGTTACCAGCCACTAAGTAACGTAAAATTCGCCCCCTTTTCCTATTATGTGATTACACTAAGCCATTAGCTGAAGGCCTATATGCGGTCTCTGAAAAGTGTTCAATTTTCATTTCCATGACCGATTTCACCACCATATTTATAAACTCGAGACCATTACCACTAATCAAAATTTTCGGGCAACTAAACCGTAATGAAAGAGCACAGCGCCTGGGCTAATGAATTCGCTGATTTATCCATTATTGCGCAAGTATGAGTGTACCGAGTAAATGCATCCACAAATACACATATATACTTATGCTGTGTTAAACCAGTAGGAAATGGTCCTACCACATCCATATGCACTCTGTAAAATTTAATAGGAATCTCAGGCCACTTTCGGACTTACGGTACAGTGTTTTTATGTTCTTTGAAACAGTTATAAGCAGGACAATATTTTATATAATTCTCTATAGATTTTTTCATTCCTAAACAAAAGAAGGATTCATGTACTCTATCAAACCCTAAATGCCCTGCATATGGACTTGTATGTACAGTACAATGTGGATGGCTCGATTAAATAAAGAGGGAGGAAGAACTGTTCTCGTAAGCACAATATAGGATACCATTTTCTATAAAATAATCCTTACAAGGCACATTCAGATATGACAGATAACTCTCTGATTCCCCTTTAATCACTGCTCGCACTCTTTTCATCCATTCCTCTTTTTTTCTCTCCCTCTTGGACTTCTTTTATGTCCCAACCCCCAAAGTCAATCAAACCTGCATCATCAGGGCATTCATTCTGGACACCCCTGGTCATGTCCTCGGGCCCCATATATATTCACCTTAACGCTCATATCTCTCTCTCTCTCTCTCTCTCTCTCTCTCTCTCTCTCTCTCATCCCGTTTTCTGATTGCTCTTCGGAGGAATTCACATTCCATTCTCTATTTTCTCTATTTTGATGGGGGTCTTTTATGTTTTGATTAAGTTCTTCGTTCCTCTTTTGTGCCCTATTTGTTACTCCTATTACTTCACCTCTAGAGAGGGCATCAGTTACCTTGTTAGCTTTATCTTCTATATGGTGAAAACCTTTATATCAAACTCTAACAATCTTTTAATCCATTTCGCTTGTCGAGAGGTGAAATCACCTTTGCAAAAGAGGTCATGTAAGGGGCGATGATCACTTTGCAACTCAATCGACTGACATAATAAAAAAAAAGATTCCTCTCTAGAACCCAAAGAATAGCCAAACCCTCTCGATCCAATGTACTATAATTCTTTTCTTCCCCTTTTAATGCCCTGGTAGTAAAACAAATGGGTTGCTTTCTACCTTTATCATCTCGTTGAGAAATTATGCAAACAATAGCCAAGCTACTCGCATCTTTTATCACTAAAAACGGACGATCAAATCTAGGATATGTAAGTAATCCATGCTAGTTAAGGCAACTTTCATATGATTAAATTCCCTTTCTTCTTCCACTACCCAATTTATTACTTTCTTGTTTTTTTTTAAGCATCTAAGGGTCTCGCTATCTCTTCAAAACCTCTTATGAATTTATGGTAATCCCCAGCGAGCCCAAGAAACCCAGCTAATGCCTGAGGAGTATGTGGCCTGGGGGAATCTCTAATAGCTGCTGCTTTACTGGGGCATGGTTGAATACCTTATTATGTGACCTAAAAATTCGACCTGTTTACAGAAATTTTGCACTTTGACAAATTTATTTTCATATCATTATGTCACAATGCTTTTAAAACTTTATGAATATTATTATTATGTTCCTCGCCCGATTTCCCTGTAATTATGATATAGTCTAAATAAACAAGAACATAATGGCAAATTGAGGGAGACAACTGCCATCATTACTCTAGAGAAATGACTGGGAGCATTTTTAACACCGAAAGGAAGAAAATTAAACTGAAATAGTTGATCGTTAGCAATAAATGCAGTTTTACATTTACTGTTCTCCTGATTGGGTATTTGATAGTATCCATTTTATAAATCAACAGTTGAATATTTACTATCACATACCTTCACAAGTAATTCTTCGATCAAGGGTAATGGAAATGCATTATCCTTAGTGACTGCATTAAACTTCCTATAATCAACACACAATCTAACTGAACCATCCTTTTTCCTAACAGCTAAAATGGGAAAAGCACAGGGTGATTCGCTCTCCTTGATTATCCCTTGTTCCCTTAATTTACTAATCTCCCTTTCTATCTCTCCCTGGAAATGAATGGGTACCTTATAAGGCCTTGACCTGATCGACTCCGCCTGCCCAGTTTCAATGCTAAAGGGAAATTGATCGGTTCTCCCGGGTAGCTCATCTCCATTTGCAATTACATTGGAATAATCATTAATAATGTCACTAACTATAGGTTAATATTCTGATGGACATAGTTTTTGCGCTTGCATAATCAAATTCTGAGTGCGTTCATCTGTGCCGGCCGGAGTTGTGGCTCCCAACATCACAGTATTAGCAATTTCATATAACTCTAATTCACACACAGAATCACTTCCGAAGACAACTCTTTTATTTAACAAATCAACTATCGTTATATCCGCTCTGTTCTCTAAGATTACATGCGCCCAATTGTCATGGGGTTTAACAACGAACTTGGTTCCTTCCGGAAGAGTCTGACACGAGGGAGACTGATATGCTCGTTAGTGTCTTGGGAGACAATACTTCTACTCGCTCAGGTACAGCTGTTACCATACTTAAATGTCTCTCTGTGCCAGCACAAACACCTACTCTCTCATGACTTTCTATTGGCAAAATGCACCCTCCTGCTTTCGCTGTTATTATATCTTTTCCCTCTAAAATGCATATATGATTACTAGTTATGAAGTCAATTCCTAAAATAGCCTCGATTCATGGAATTCCCAAGGTGGGCAAGACAAAAAAATCATGTGTAAACTTCACAGATCCCACCTAAAAGAGCAAGATCATTGTATAGTTTATGCGTATTTTATTTCCTCCTGGCGTGTCGAGGACGATTGATCCGCTGACTGTAGTAGGATTGAGGAGAATATTTTTTCAATCAGTGAAACGCTGACTCCAGTGTCGAACAGCGCTCAAATGGATTTATCTGGCAGGTCAATCCTAACTGCTAACATTCTTAGCTGGCCAATATGAAATATGGGGCACGAGGCATTGACCTCAGCTGCCACGCCGCAGTCCCCTGGTCCTCTCCCTAGTGCTGCAGGGGTTAGGTCAAGGGTACTGATGGAGGCTCCAGTGCCTGCTCTACCACGTCCGTCGTCGAACCTCTCACCACTGCCTCGGCTGCTGATTCTGATGTCATGCGAGGGGGCATCGATCTGCCTTGTCTCCCCATTCCTCTGTTTCCTTTTCCTCGGATGTTAGGTGGGGGGGAGGTGTGTGTGCCACAGCCCACCTGCCCTCTGCGTTTTCTATTGGACACTTTCGAGATAAATGACCGTAGACTCGACAAGTGCAACAACGGGGGGATCCTTGGGTGGGGCACTCCACTCGTCGGTTTCCCTCTCCCATCCACCATCTGAAGGCTCTTTTCACCTGGTGACTGCATTCTCCCCTCTCCCACTTTGCGGGATGATGAGTGTCTCTCATGGCTGCCAACTTTTCAGAATCGGGCCAGTTATTCGCAGTCATTTTTTCTTCTGCAAACTGTCTAGAATTTTTTCTATCGCGCTCACTACGTTTGATAATGAGCAATTGTCAACATACAAATAACCACATAAATACAGGTTTACTAATCTACAAATATGTTTACGGGCAATAGCTTTTTTATCACCTTCTTGGAGATTGGCACTCCACTCCACTTCTCTTCCTTCCCCTGCTTCTATTACAATCTTTAATGGTCCCTTCTGTAATTCTTAATATACATTTATTATCTGTCATTCTTTACGTCCTGCCCATGTCCATTTCTTTTTTTTAACATTTTGTTAGAATACCCTCTGCTTTCGTGTGATCTTGTATCCATGTTGCTCTTTTCCTGTTTCTCAGTGATATTCCCATTATCATATATATATATATATATATATATATATATATATATATATATATATATATATATATATATATATATATATATATATATATATATATATATATATATATATATATACATATATATATACATATATATATATATATATATATATATATATATATATATATATATATATATATATATATATATATATATATATATATGTATGTATTTATATATGTATATATAGATATATATATATATATATATATATATATATATATATATATATATATATATATATATATATATATATATATATATATATATATATATTGTCTGTATTTTTGCTTATTGTAAAAATTCTACGCCTGATCCCTTTTACTATTATTTTCCCCATAGTGTAACATATTTAGTTATAGAATGACACCAACAAAAATACTACCGTAAATATCACAATTTTTAAGTAACGTATTCACACAAACAAAAGGAAGTGAACATAATTACTTTCTTCCATCTATCATTTTATTGAAGCACGTAAAATCATGGAAATTTATTCCATGATATATATTCATTAAAAATGATTAATTTAGTTGTATAGTAAATAATGTCATATATTCAAAAGCATCCTATTCGTCCCATTAATAACATAATACTATTTTCAACAGTTTATTTTCTTCATAGCCATGTATAACAATTTTCCCACATATTTATGGGATTTTTTACTTGAGATTTATTATGTTCAGGCCTATTACCCCGGTTAGTTTTGTCAAAACGAGAGAAACTAGTTCTCAATATTCGGCTAAAAATTTGCGCGCACAGAATATTTACTAAATAATGAAAACTAAATATCTTTCGAAAGCATATTAGAATTTATCCTAATAATAATAAATACTTTTACACAATTACCTCATGCTTCTAATTACCACTTCACCTTTCCCTTAAAATACTGAAATGTTTCTTAATTGTTACTTCAATTATATTTCAGGCTTATTTTATTGAGGTAGATCTAAACGAAGTCTATAATGTAAACATTAAAGTCTCCACAACCATTTGTATTAGATGTGGTTTTTTGCCACCTTACTTCGTGTCACTTTCTTGGTGATTTATTCTGTGGATTATTTTTTACTTGCCTAATCCTTATGTGAATAAAAAGAATATCGATTGTTTTACTCAATATTTCTCAAAAACTTGAGATGACGACTAAAAATAGATAAAATGCAGCTTTTGTATAAATCTTGTAATTAGCAACATAAAAACTTAGATTTTTTAAGATTCGCACAAAAAGTGAAAATATCTTTTTAATAGACACATACTATTGGGTTGCTTGAAATATCTGCATCAATAACTGTTTAACCACTTCTGAGTCCACCGTGAGGTATAGAACACATAGTAAATGAACACTAAATAAAAAAGAAAATTGCAAATCCTCCCTTACTTTCACCATTATCGGGATCATCATTCTATACTTCTGCATGATGGAGACTAGGTATGTCTGTGGTAGGGGTATAAGAATACTAGCATATACAGCTTTCTTTTTAACAAAAGGCTAGGCACACTGCTGATAACTGTGTAAACGTTTGCCTTGCAGTTGAACTATTAAGTTTATGGCTAGGCCCACTTCTGATAACCGTGGTTTATGATTATAAGGGTATGCAATCGTTAAAAACTCTCGACCAAACTATAAACCATGCCGCAACCAACCCCTTAATGTAGGGATGATGGTGGGAAAGAAGAAAAACCATTATGGAGATTAGGTCAGGTTCCCTAAGTTGCAATGGTGTCCACGGGCCTTGAACGAGCATCTTCTATTATGAATGCTCACACTATAAGAGAACTTGACCAATTTCACAACTACCACTTGTATTGTTGGTACATCCGACACTACAGGAATAAACATCCCTTCACTATCTTCCTGACATCGTAGGTGTATTGCATTTGGTGAAACATCGATTGAAATTTTATCATGTGCCCAAATATGTGATTGATAATGTGCTCTAAATATATGCAGTCTGACGGTAGCTGGAGTGGTGAGATCTTCTCAACACTATAGTTTGGCTTCAGGTGCATAAACGTATACCATCTTATTTATTTTGTTGTTACAAATGTACAGTTGAATAGCTGACATAAGAACTGCTTGTAACCCAACAGCACCAGATCTGATGGTAATGCTCCAATAACATGTCCGAGTAGAGCACTGATGGAGTTGTCTGGAGACTTGAGAATGGATTTGAAGCAAGTAACATTTTCCTTCACTTGGATGTGACGAGTGACATCAACACCTGCGAGTGCATGCATTCTTGGTAACACCAGCGCCTTTTCAGTAACCTAGAAAATTGTAAATGGGTTTGAGCTTGATATGCTATCTATCAATTCCTGTACTAGTGATGACGAGATTTTCTGTACTGAAGTCTTGGAATCGGTCTAAGGCTCATACAAGCATATCTCTGTTGCTGGAATAGATATGTTCAGTGATGTAAAGACGTACTTGCTTTTCTCGCTATTCAGTAAAGTCTTCAGATCTTTGATAGGGGTGGTATCATCGACCATAATTATACTCATGATTCAGAATTTTATCAGGTGTTCTGAATATATTGTCTGGTACGATTTTGCAGATGTTTGGTTAAAATTATCCAAAAGTGTTTTTGCCTCTCAGTAGCCAACAGATATTCCGTCTCCATAAATCGATTTGACAGGTCACAGCTTTTTATAGTTTGATCCATGTGAACCCTCTCATTCAAGAACTACAGCCATGCCATCAATAAAAATGTCAGGTAATTAATGTGGTGTCGTGCCATCTGACAACCCAGCAGGAATTGAAACATAGGAGTTTCTGATTTGGATACAGTTGCAGTTTTGCTTTCCAGTTAAGATTCCTGGTCTATTTTTTTCCTGACCAATAATGAATCATTACTGCTCAATAATGTACTAGTTTTGCAGGTTCAGGTCTCTAAATGACTTCGCAATATGGGTCAAATGACTAAACAGTGTATCTGCAACTTTAAATTTTTTAATGCAATCTTTCAAAGAAAAGTAATTTTCCTTGGGCAGTTTGTTATACATGTTGGTGTCCTCAGCTATTCTCATAGTTATTTCTTTTTTACACATGCCTGTGTACAGGATATAATTTTTTACCTCACTTGGCTGACCTGTTTTGGGATGAGATTCTTAAATTTGAACTCCGTTCCATCAGTAAAGCCATTGGCAGTGAAAATCTTTGACTATTCAACTACTACTCTTAACTTCTCTATTGCCTCTTGTTGAGACATTCGGTTGCATAGTTCTGGTGATGTTTTCATTGCCCATGATTATGAATATCTAATATGCATCTGGTCTCTTCAGTAAACTGAGTAAGCTTTGATGAGATGAGGTTGTACTTTAGTAAAGCATGTGGATCTGCTGTTATCCTAGAAAGATCACCATCACCCTTATTAACTTTGTGTACCGGTTACTGTGCTTGAACTGGACCAATCAATGTGAATGGCACAGCTTTCTTGGTGAATGCATATTTACCATTCTGGAAGTCTTGCCATAATTGTGGATTACTTTACTGAAGGTTATACATATTAGCAAGGTAACTCGGAGTGATCTGGGCATAATCCTGCATATTGAGGGATAAGAAATAAATCTACATTTTTGCTGATAAAGCCATGTGTATTTGCTAGATGCTGTTCCCAGTTCCCTTCAAGAACTGTAGGATATTGAATACCCAATCCATATACATACTTTGAACTGTTCCAACATATCACGACAATCCAGTATTGGTGTGATTCATGTATGTGACTGATTGACACCATCATTTGTTTGACAGGCTTTTGTATTTTCTGTATGGCTTTGACATTTCAGTGCAAGGATCTGAATTCCATTCAAAGAACATGTTCATCCATAGATAAAAAAAAAATAGCTAATGAGTTGCTATTGGTTTGTTATAATGATTCTCATTGAGACTCTGTGCAGTTTTCACAGTGCATCTGTAGACCAGCAATATTTCAGCTCACTTCTCTAATTTCAATCCTCAGCACCTTAATACGCAGAAGACAATGTGAAATGTAACTGGGCTGGTAATGAATTTTTATTTCAGAGTGAACAATTTCTTGATGCATTTGAGCCACATCAAAATGGAACTGGAATTGTTAACTTCCTCCTCTGCACTGATCACCCTTTGAAGGTTGGAGAATTGGATGACAGCAGTTTACAATGTTTCCCAATCATTTGCAGGTATGTCAAGTAAAGGGAGAGGGTGATTTTATCTTTCACAAATAATGGTGAGTTCTTTTCCGTTCGATGTATACTGACCACAGAGGTACTGGTTGACTTCCATTTTCTTGGGTGTCATGTGTGCCTGTCATATATGGATTTAGATCAGCTGCTGAGGCTAGAAAACGATGATATAGACAAAACAACGGCCATGTAATATCCTCCAACTCAGAAATCTGTAACTCTTGCTCATTACCTTCTAAGTTTTAATTCTTGTAATACTTACAGAAGGGAGGTTTTGGAGTCCCAGTTATACTGGGTAAAAGAGGTGTAACTATTGCTGGATCATAATGCAGAGTTTTAGTGGAAAACATCTATGGAATTATTGGTGGTGACTGCATCACTGGAATATGCATCTGGTGTGGGTTCCCATTGATATACTGCCATGGCTGTAGTTTGGAATGAATTGGACTCTGGCATTCATCAACTAGATAGATTTTTTGTTCCACTATGCAGTCCGTGTGGTGCATAATCCCTACCATATTCTCTCATGATTGAATGTAACCCTTTTGTGATACGAGTTACATACTCGTACGGTAAGATACCAAGAATAAATAGTTTCTGTTTTTGCATCCTATCTTGTGATATAAATGAAGCCTCCTTTTCCACATTTTTTTTTTTTTTTAGTGTAGCTTCTATTTTCATGCTGGGTATCACTTTCAGTGTCAAGAGTATGATATTGCTGAGCACTTTTGAAATGCCTGTTTCCTCAGTATCCAGTGGTCCGTTGAAAATCCATGGAGTTTTCTTGACATTTTAATTGTAGTTCTCTAAAATATGGTAGCCTCTAAAAGCTGGTACCTATCACCACAAAGATTTTGTTTATCTTTCTTTTTTACTGCATTGTGCTCTGTCGCTAGTGAATGTAATAACTTTGGCTTATTTGTTATGATGCTGTCAATTTCCCTCCAGTGACATTTTGTACAATCTCATTCTTCAGCAGCTGTCATTCATGTTTGGCATGAGTGGAAGCAGATTGCTACGGATTATTGTACTTTTTAATCCTTATTATTTTTTTTTTTTTTGCCCATATCATTGAGATTAGATTTACCAATGTCGATATGTTCCCATGCCTCCGCTAAAAATTCAATTCTAAGCAAGGAATTGAATAGCTTCTTCATCTCCTATTGTTGTTGGATCTTCATCCGAAGTATTGAAGGCTTCACTTATGGCAGTTGCTGTATATCGAGGTCTTGTTTGTGATGTACTATGTCTCGAGACAGGGCGCTATGTTCAGTTATGATATTCTGAAAAAAAAAATAATCCAAGTTGTTATAATTCTTTACATAGCCAATTACAGCTGCAGCATTTACAGTCCTTCATGATTGACGTAATCTGTTATATCCCCCCCCCCCCCCAAAAAAAAAAGGTTTATGATAATTATATGATTGTGACCTTGTATGACATGCTTACGTTTCTGTATACTCAGGAGTTTAGTAATGGTTTACGATGAACTGACTCTTTTATAAGTAAGCTAACCGACATCTGATGTAGCTATGCCAGATTATGGTGTCTTGCACCTCGTTTTGTGTGTTGCTTGTTTGCCCCATTGTATAGCAAAACCTAGCTATATTGCCTATCCATTTTTCAAAGTTTCAGCTGTGATCTCGTGAAACCATTCATTAAAAGCAACAAACACACTATTACCATATCTGGACTCTTTAAATTTATGACAAGAATTTTCTTTAACTTATCTATGCTGTATACGTAAAGGGTTCTTGCTTGAATAGTTGTGAAAGAGCATTTGAGATTTCCGTCTGATATTTTATACCCTAGTTTCGAGTCTAACACATCTTCATATGCCATTATTTATCTTGAATAAACAAAACGAGCATTAAGCAAACAGGGGGAATGTAATTTGTATAGGCCTGTACATGTATACAGGCATCTCTACATATGTATTGAAGTATTACTATCCTTAGGAAGTTCTAGCAATAAATTTTTTTTTACTGTCACAAGATATCACTTCCAACAATGCAACTTGTACATTTTTGTAGGTAATTTCACTTACATATTTATTTTATTGCTCTTGCAATCAAAGTAATACTTTTATTACATTTATCATGTTAAACAGTGTACAGTGTACAAAACGACACCTTATTTACACGTGTGTCTCATTTATAGCTAAAGATATGCTTGCGTATTGAAATTTTATGCTCTAGCGTCCGCCTTAGCTTTTTTCATATCTGACACCTAAAAAAGAGGGAAAAATTTTTTGTATCTTTAATAATTAAACTTAGAAAAAAAAATATGAATGATAATCACCCTGAAAGTGGTACAACATTACGTAACCACATACTACTGAATGAAAATATTAATTTATACAATTCTGATTTCACTAATAAAAATGTTTGACATAGTTTTCTTTTATTCTTTGCATATACAAGAACCATACATAATACACCAAACTACACCTCAAAAGAAAGTATATTCATTTAGCAAAATGGTAAAATTAAATTTAGTATGCTAGCTATACTAGTTGTTTTGGCATTTAGGTAAATTTTTATGCATTTTTTTTTGTTCATCACTTAAGGTTTAAATAACTCTATATATATCAAATGAATTTTATTGGTCTTAATATATAGCTCGCTCAATTACAAAATACAAAAGATCAGAATGAGCTATCTATTATCGAGAGTTATGGCTATAGAATATTTTAAAAAATACTTTATGATTTTTTTAATACAAAAAAATGGCTCCTCATTCCAGGCTGAGAAAATCACACTATAGCTTGGTGTCAAGAAGATAAAGATTATATTGAAAACTGAATAATGCCCCAAAAACATTATATCCAATTATTGCAGCAGTAAGATCGTGCAATTCGTTGGAGAAATGAGCGAGGAAACATAAACACTTTAATCATATGTACCATCCCGGACAGAAGGATCGTGACTAGACCTCATCATATATAAAACACAGTGTGAATGTCCCCATGGAAACGAGTTCAATATTACTTTAATATATTGACGTCTTCATTTTACCTATCATTTCTGTGATTATTGAGTTACATTGCTAGCTCTACAAAGTAAAATACAATGTAAAGTAGTTTGAATGCAAATTAGTTCACTTTATCTATGACGCCTAGTCCACACAGTTCTGTCCGGAACGTTACATAAACTAGTATATTGCCCAAAGACTGATGAATAAGCATCACTAAGAGATGTCAAGAGGATCAGTGCTACTCAAAGGGAATTTTAATTGAGAAGCAACGGGCTTTGCAAGTCTAGATTTTACGTGAGGTTGTGAAAGTGTCATTATTTAGGCTGCAATGAACAGGCCAAGGGACTCTAAAGAAATGACGTGAAATTCCTTGTAACTTTGGAACCGTGCTCTTCATCAGAGAAAGGAGTTTGTGAAGTTATACTTGAGATCCTATGAAAGTTTGTGAGGGATCATCGACGTGTTTCAAAATTAATCTTAAAGTTCCATTTAGCAAAGACTCGAAAGAGTTTCAAAGTTTACATTCATTAGAATTTCTATATATTTTCGTATTTTTATCTTTCATCTTCGTAGCCTTTAATGAGGAAGGCCAAGCTGTTATTTAACAATTGTAACCCCGAAACATTGCCAAATGATATAGGTTGAAAAATGATGTCAGCACCAGATATTAAAAGGACCAAAGTAGGGGAATTTTTCGTATGTTACTCAGACTAAGTTATAAAGATACTGTATTTTGAATTTTGGACGCCAAATATATGGCATATATTGATTGAAAGATCTTTTTCAGAAGTTTGTTTCAAAATGAAAAGACATTAATACCCTGGACAGATATACTGACGTTACTTCACCGGATATAGGAACCTTGTCATAAAGGTTGTCATAATGAATGATGCTCTCCTAAAGAGGATTGAATTGAGGACCAGTATGATTCACAATGTTAGATTTTCGTATAGGGTGAGAAAGCCTTAGTATTCAAGTTACATTGAACAAGTGCTGATGGCCGTGGATAAAAAAATATCAAAGTCCTTTAAAAAATGGGATTTTGCTCATTATTGAGATCCTGTGAGGCTTTATAAAGAATGGTCTTTGTAATTTATGATCAACTTCAATGTATGCATTTATTGAAGAAATTGAATAATTACAAGATACCATTTGCTCATGAATTTTAGTCCTGATGAAAACTGCTAATACTATCTGAGCGCAGCTGTTGGCATCAGATAACAAATGAAAAAATGTAGTAAGTTTTCATCCTTCCCTCGTGTATGGATGGTGTGAGATGCTGTCTTCAGATTTTGAACAAATAGCATATTTAGAAGTGGAGAGGCTTGTATACACTACATACCTGTAATGCGAGAAGTTTCAACTGCATGTGGGACTGGTTAAGAGCCACTCAATCCCTTTTGTATAGTACCCAAGCATTCGTAATGACAAATCTATAACATAACCAAACAAACGTAGATAGAATCTTTTAGACTCCATAAGCGTCGTTTGTAAATGCACCAGCATGTCACTTTTGTTAATCCCTCCCATGTGTCCGTTGTACTCTGATATCACATGAGGGCAATCTACCTAAATGCATTCATTGCTATTCTGAACAGTATCATTTTACCTTGAGGATATGGTTTTTCCCATTTTCATTTGAAATGAGAGTTGCTGGCTTATTGTCTCTCCACCTGGTGATTATAATATCCTCAGATGACCTGTATCAAAAATCCCCGTTGCTGCCTGTTTTCATTTAATGACTTTCACAGTCATTAGTGGGGTTGGGTTGTTACTTATTATTTTTTCTCTCGCTGCAAGAGTGTACCTGCATTTGTTATTTTCTTTTAGTTCCTGCACAAATATGAAACTTGAAAAGAAGTTATCGGCATAAACAATAATTTGACCGGATAATCAATGGTCTTAATGAGGGTTAGAACAATCATACAACTTACAGAAATGAATGCCTGGTAATCTTCCAATTGGGCTCTGTGATCATCATACATACTCAGCCCCAGATACATCATAATAATATGTATAAAATCATCATCACTAGCACTACAATATATTTCGAACCCCCATTTGTTAGATTTGTTTTGTATCTATTGCCTGATATTACATGCTGTTCTACTCTCATACCAAACAATTACTTCATCAATACTATGTCTGAATGTCAAAGGAACTTTCAAGGAAACATATGTTATATAACTAAGAAATGGCCTAATCCAGAAAATCCCTAAATTAACCCAGTATCAGCTATGTTATCATTGAAATGAATAGTTCTTCCCGGTAATCTGAAACGCTTTCATTACGATACATTGACAACATGAGGAAATTTCGTATCATTAGACCAATAACCACCAAGAGATGGAAACTTACCTATACCCATAAACATCAAAATATCAGTAAATTGCACAATGTCACCCGTATTAGTTGAACAGGACGTGGAAATGGTTTTCAGCCAAGTATACAGATTTATCTGGGAAGGAATATGTTCCACCATTTCACAAAGATAGACACTCCGGAGTATTCTATACTAAAGGTGACATTAGTAGGAATAGTGAACCGACTGTCAAAGGGTGAGTGTTCGGTGTTAATGACCTCCTTGGCCGACAGAAGGTTCTTTTCACATAAAGTCACTGTGGAAACATTCCCATCATGTTGTTCCTCTTCAGCATCCAAAGATTCATCGTCTTCAAGAACCAGTTTGCTAGCAGCCAGAGTATCTGGAAGAGAGGATTATCATTAGTTGTCTTGCATACTTTGTCAAAGAGTCAGATATTAGGTAATAAGAAAGACATAACAAAAACAAAACAACAACAATAATCTTATTTTACCCAGACATCCAGGGGAAAAAATTAAATACAAGCAATCTATGGTAAACGAAAAGCAATTACATGTGCTCTGAACTCAGGGAAAATAATTTACATAAAGCAAATCTATGGTAAAAGCAAAAACAATTATATATTGGCTACTTTGAGCCTAGGAAAAAAGTTAACATTTAGGAATTACATGGTAAAAGGATAATATAATATGTACTCGGAACTCTAGGAAAAAAATAACAAAGGAAACGTATGGTAAAATAAAAAGAAATTATATGCACACTGAACACTAAGAAAAAATTATATGGTAAAATGCAAAGCAATTTATATATGCTGAGCTCTAAGAAAAAAAAGTTAACAAAAAATGTTTTGTAATTTGACAATAAATTTTATATACATTGAAATCCAGAAACAACGTAAACTAAAAATGCTAGAGAGAGAGAGAGAGAGAGAGAGAGAGAGAGAGAGAGAGAGAGAGAGAGAGAGAGAGAGAGAGAGAGAGAGAGAATTATATAAAAACTAGTTACCTTTAAGCCTTAATTAGACTGGTGCAGGAGATGAAGTTGAAGGTTCAGGTTCATCACTAGACATCTGCAACTCATCCATGATGGCACCGTCGTCGTTGAAATTTTTATGGCCCTCTACAATAGATACAAAATACGAATCCATGTCCTTCTCTTCGTCGGTCATTTTGACAACACTATCTTCTGCATTGTTGGGGACGAGATACTCCCAGGCTTTATTAAGGTTTTGAAGGACTAAGGCATCGCAAAAAAAAAAAAAAAAAAAAAAATAAATAAATAAATAAATAAATAAATAAATCAACAAAGGCCTTTTTTCACAAGGAAAAAAAAGGAGTTAAAACTTCGATGTGATGAAATCCTTAAATCTAATCTTTATTCTTTCAAGAGTATTTGTAGGGCACCATAATTCAAAGTAAGCATATCCATTTATAGCCACCCGGAACCATGACTGATTAGCACCATAAAAAGAATCGAAATTGCTAAATGACTTGATATTATTATAACTATGAAAGAACGTAATGAAATGAAAAAGAAAAATATATATTCATTTATGCTCTAAAATTTTGGAAAAAAAAAAAAGACACTGGTAGCGAGAAAAAGTTTACAAATAGACATCATTTTTAATGTTTGCCTATTCAAAAAATACAAAATCCATCTTATAACTAAATATTTATCTTTGATTCAACACACGTAGCACTTTTGTAAAGTATATCTAGACCTAATACCACTTTTAACTGAGGTATTGGACCAATAATGGCTAGACATTCCCAGTGTCTGAAAAAGTTGTTATCATCTCAATAAAAGGTACTTTTGTACTTATCTTAGCACTTTAGTTACCTTTCACGTGCAAGGTTCCCATAAACAACGAAGTTGGGTATCCAACGACTTGGGCACAAGTTCACGGACGGGTATCTATAATTTTACCATCATATCTTTTTCACACTATCTACTTGTTCACTTTATTTTTTAATTTGTCTCTGTTCAACACAACTATTTAACTCATTGTAAACCAAATACCATGTACTGTCCGGCAGAACTTTTGGGGAAATTTTTGCAGTGAGATCTGCTCCTGACGACATTTAGTAAATTGAATTTTTGGACCTCTCTGAGAGAGCGCTGAGGTAACCCAAGTCGATGACGTCACTATGGATCTTGAAGAATAAAGCTATATGTTTATTCAGATATAATCTGGCATGATATTTTTTCATCATCAAGATTTGGCACGTTGTTTTGTACTGCAGATAATACATGCACGTGTTCAAGTTGCTGTTTACTGTCACTTGGCCGAAAAAGGGTTAAATGAAACTACAATAGCCACATTACAGAGAGAGTAATTGAGCTACAGACTACAAGCTAATGAGAACTGACAAGGCTTCAAGGGGATTTGAATCGGGGATCAACGTGATTCCAAAGTATAGATTACCTGAGGAGGCGAGGAAGCCTCTTGATACAAACTTTAAGAGTGTTTTGATCAAATGAGGAGAACCCTGAATACTGGACACCATACACACTACAACAGAAGGATTTTGCACTTCATTAAACAAAGGGGCAAAATGGAAAGGATACCAATGACGGTAATACAGAAGGTACTTTATTATCACAAGAAACAGCTCTATATGTAAGATATTTGAATTGATGACATACCACCAGGTAATACAGCAACACAATTCTAAATATTCTAAAACAGTGTATCAATTCGGATTTGATATAAACTTTGACAGATCTGCTACAATGAAGTATTATAGATATAACTTAGAAGGGAATCGAATGATCTTTGCAACTCTATAAAATAATACTAGGCCCAGCAAAGAAAAAGTTTTATACAGACTAATAAAAAGGTTGTATATATACATATATATATATATATATATATATATATATATATATATATAT
>NC_090733.1:51599124-51606624 GCF_036898095.1 Palaemon carinicauda
TATATATATATATATATATATATATATATATATATATATATATATATATATATATATATATATATATATATATTATTTTTTATAAGCCAGACAGTAGGATTTCTTTATAATTAATTTCCCCTGGAGTTTCAAGAATGATCCTTGTATTTATAAAAAGCACCCTTCAGCGAAAAACGTACTCATGGAAATTTGAATAAGAACCAGCTCAGCGCCGGGAGGAAGAAGCGTGTGAGCGGCCCACTTAAAAACCAGCAAGCATGGAAGGCGGACGTAGGCATAGCCTCTTCATCTGTGACGTCGTTAACATAGGCGTCGGTTTAATTACCTGTTGGTCAACCAGTTACTGACCAAAGGTATGCCTTACTTTGAACCATTATTTACCAGGTAGGCATACGAAGATAAAACACGACTGTGCAGAACTGAAGATGCACCGTGTTGTTAACAGTTTACAAGATGCTTCCTATTCAACGACTGCAATCAACCCTCAAGAGCGTGAGTACAAAGTAACGGTGCTCAACCTTGGCCAAGGAACCGCCCCCCCCCCCCTTTTTTTCTAGCCTTTATTTGACGATGTGCACATTTAGCTAGGAAGTCATGTTCAAACTGTCTGGTTTAATCATTCGTGGGGTGTCCATTACCATAAGTTGTGTTCCCGTCTCCTCTATCAAGTTTGAAATTTTTACTCGAGAGGAATGTGTTCAAAGTAGCGAGTAGAACTTTTGGTATTATTTCAGTCACCATTTTTACTTTCATTGGTTGATTAGTTATTTGATTATTGATTTACGATTTAAATGATTTAACCATTTTCTTGGCATTTTTCATTTTTCATATGCCATGCGGTCTTTATTCAAATTTCAATTAGGTAGTTTTGCTGTTTTTTCCTGTGTAAGTTAGGTAAAAATTCCTGTTGTACTTTATGGAAATAAACGCCATTTTTAGGTTGAATTTATTAACTGTTTTTAACTTGACCTTTACATTTTGAAATGACTAAATGAGTTATCACATGAGGTGAGATATGACTTAAGGGTAAGTTTATATGTACGTCAATCTAAAGCTATCGGTGTCAATCCTTTATTGTAATGTTCTACGGTATTACCACCCGGTGGTTCTTAGGACGTTTTGACTTTTACAGTACTGCTCCCCCTAACTCTTTGTGAAACTGTCGTTAACGTAACTGATTCAGTCCAACCACACTTGATTGGGATTTACTATTCTGCACCCTGGAGTAGCGTCTGAACATCAAGGTGATATCGGTGCCGACAGTCTCGGTATAGAATAATCTTTGGACTTAAACGTGTGTAGGGAAAGCAAACCGTCTTCGTTGCGGTTCTCTAGTTTGTCAAGTGTGAGAGTGTTGGCGCTCTATCCTTCAGGCTCGGGTCGGGAAATCAGAAACGGGGAGGCCTTTCCCGGAATTATTTCCCACAAGCTACACCATCTGTGACCTTGGAGTTTAGTGACTACACACAACGATAAAATATTTTGAAGAAGAAAAAGAAGACTGAATCAACTTTCATCATTAGAAGCAGGAGCCATATTTCTTAGTGTCACCATTATATATCTGTAACTACTTAACACCCTCTATCCCTCGCTACATAGATGTTTGGTAAGTCAATTCTTCCTGCTTTGTAATAACGCTGTTCATTAACTCATTAGTTTTGGTGTGCCCTGAGTATTCGGTGGAATTTTGTGTAATGCTGTAAATATTTATGCTAAATCTTAAATAAAATTTTATTTTCTGTTTACTGGCTATTATTTACATATTGCTGTTCATATTTAGCTATTGTTTCATAAACTTTTGAGTAGGTTTTGCATAATCTACTCTATATACAATAGTTGAACGTAAAAGAATTGGGGTCCCATATCCGGGATCTGAATTATTATCCTGTTTGTATTTCAAACATTGTTTTTGAAGTAAACCTTTGTGAATTGTATAATATAGCCAGAAAACATGTCAGAATTTAATTCATTTGTGTTTTTTTATGAATTCTGTGAGGATCCACAAGTTCAGAAGTTAAGTGATCTCAAGAAATCTAGCTTAGTGAGTCTAGGCAAACACCTTGAGCTTAATGTTAAAAATTCGATGAGGAAAGAGGATATTAAACATGGGTTAGTTCAACATTTGGTTGAAGATGACATGTTACCTAAAGATGTGTTGGATACGATTGATGGGGAATCGGTGTGTTCTGATTTTCTAACTGTGGAACTCGAAAGACTTAGATTAGAGGCTTTTTGAAGAGAAAGAGAGTTAGAAGTGGAGGCTCAGGCTGTGCTTGAGAAATAGAAATTAGTAGCAGAGTTAAAACGTGAACAGTAAGAAGCTGAGCGTGAAAGAAAGGAATCTTATTTTAAGCGTGAACAATTAAAAATGAAGTTGAAATAAAGGTTCATGAAATTAATGCTCAAAAGGAGTTAGAGCTTGAAAAAATTTATCAGGCTAATTTTAATGACACAGATGAATCTAAGTCAGTTATTTTTAACGAAGATAGAATTGTACCTCCTTTTAATGAAAAGGGTTTAGATGAATATTTCGTTTGTTGCGAAAGAAAAACAAAGAAATGTAAGAGGCCAGCAGAAAATTGAGTTTATATGTTATCAAAAGTTTAGGGTGGTAGGGCACAAAATTTTAAGCCTATATTCCCAAGGATAGAGAAGATAATTATGAATTATCGAAAAATACTATTTCACAGGCCTGTGAATTAACTTCCGAAGCTTATAGAATGAAGTTTAGGAGTTGGACAAAACAAGATAAGCAGACATTTGTAGCATTAAGCAGTGAAAAATCAGATTGTTTTGATAAATGATATAAAGCAACAGAATGTAGGGATGATTTTGATAGATGAGGAAAAAAATATTTATTTTGAACAGTTTAATACTCGTGTTAGTGTGAACATTAAGGTTTACTTGAATGAAAAAAAAAAAAAGTTATCTACCCTTCGTGAAATAGCTGTATATGTGGATGATTATGTACTGGCTCAAAAGGAGTCTAGGTCTAATGATAAAAGTGTTAATAGGTCAATAGACTACACGGATATTTACTGGTACTGGTACTGATGATGTAGATCAAAGTTCTAAGTTTGATTCACATGCCAAGCCTCTAAGCAGCAGTTTTAATGACAATACTATTACTAGCAGTTCTATCGTATGTAATTACTATAAGAAACTAGTTCATACGGTGTCTGAATGTTACAAGTTGAAAAGGTAAGAAGCTAAAACTGTGGCTCTTGTAACTCTACCAAAGTCTCGTTATGGTGTGCTACCAGTAAAGGTTAACACTATAAATGAACGTTTTTTTTTTTTTTTTTTTCTGACAGGATGCTTGTAATTTCCAGCGTTTTTTTCAGACCTGTTAATAAGGTTTTCAAGCCATATACTGCTAAGGGGTTGGTTGCTGTTGGTAGGGGTTCACTACACCCCGTTAGTATTATGCGTGATACTAGTTGTGCCCAGTCACTTGTTTAGAGGGAAGTTGTTCCTGTGACTGAGCATTCAGGAAGTATGCTCCCGTTCGTGGGTTTGGTGCCAATCTTAGCATTTCCTTGTAAGGTACGGATTTTTATTGTGACTGCTTATCAGGGGATGTTGTTGGTGTGGTTCCCGAGTTGCCTATTTATGGAGTTAAATTCTTGCTTGGTAATGACTTGGCAGATGAGAATGTTAATGCCCAACCAAAGACGGTTAATGAGCAAGTTCTTGATCCGGAGTTGGAGGTTCTCAGTATTGATTTGTCTACTTGGTTTTCTTCAAGTAATGAGAGTCATG
The DNA here is from genome assembly GCF_036898095.1 of Palaemon carinicauda. Taxonomy (NCBI): domain Eukaryota; kingdom Metazoa; phylum Arthropoda; class Malacostraca; order Decapoda; family Palaemonidae; genus Palaemon; species Palaemon carinicauda. The sequence goes on from NC_090733.1 coordinate 51,602,887, forward strand.
TTTGAAATTGACGTGTCGGTTCAAGAAAATGTCTACCGATGTGAAGAATCATTGGTTTGTATTACTGTTTCTACTAATGATTGTTCTACTGACCTATCTCCTGAAGATACATTAGTATGTGATATTTCTTCAACCTTTGACTGTTCTACAAACATGTCTAGTAATGACGTGTTAGTGCCTAATAATGTTTCTGCTGTCAACTGTTCTACTAACCTGTCTCGAGAAGACATTTTGGTTTGCAATATGGCTGCTGACGGTTCTACTAACTTGTCTCATGAAGACATGTTAGTTTGTATTGATCTTCTTTTTGAGAATTCTAATGATATGTCTATCGAAGGTACATTTGCTTGCAATGATATCTTTTCCAATTATGATGTTAACTTGTCTGAAACATTTTTATTTGATGAGCTTACTAATGATTTGTGTTATTCCAGGCATATGTCAGAAACAACTGATATTGTATTATTCATTGAATATGGTAATTGCAAGTCTGATTCAAAGCTAATTGTAGTTGAGAAGTTTTACCATATTGGTCTTCAATTTATTAACCCTGTAAATCGAAGTGTTAATGTTCTTGGTCTCACTCATGAACAACCTTTGACTGCACATTGTGAAGTGAGTACGATTTTGAATTATGATATTAGACATTTTTATTTGCATGATATTTGGCAGGATGTGAAGCTGTTATATTATGCTTGTGCTCCATATCAGGCTATTGTGAAATCCGATCATTCTTATCTGAAATCCTTTCTAATGTACATTCCTGCATTTTAAGCAATATTTTGTCCTGTGCTTAAAAAATTATAATAAACCGAGGCTGAAAAGGGGCATAGGTTAAATGCTATTTGTGATTTTTTTATCTGATTACACGAAACCTTTTAGTTTTCATGGCAATGTCAACTATGAAAAATTTTGAAGTTTCACTTAGATTTTTTAGGGCAGAATTGTACTTTGATTTCATTGAGATGAAATATTTGTATTTGTAATCATATACGATATGAATATTCTGTTAGCATTTGTGAAAATTTGTTGGACTGGCCACTTTTTGCTAGGTAGGGGGATTTGTTACATGTATGTGTAATGTATGATAAAAAGGATTTTTATTCTTATATGTTGATGTAAAGAAATAAAACAATTAGTTTTTGTATATGTTATTGTAATGTTTTTGTATATGTTATGTAATTGTAAATCGAAAATCCCCTGTGTTTAACTTCAAAAAGAGTTCTCAATTCTACTTCGGCGCCAGTTGTCTTACGGGCAAGAGCTATACAGTGCAAGATGATTTGAGAATGGGTTCGTCTGGTGGCGTCAAGTTGTGTATGCTAGTCCCAGACACTTCTAGCACATCACGAATGTTTAGGAGTATTGGTCCAGCGTATATTAAGGACAGGTGAGGTATAAGAGAAGGCAGAAAGACGAGAGAGACCAGACTAAACAATGCTAGTGTTTGGAGATATTATTCAGCTACATATATTATGAAATATATGGTAAATGTGCGTATTTAGACGGATATGGAGAAGAATGGAGAGATTTCCATCCAAAAATATGCAAAAACCTAAAAGAAGGAAAAGGATGCAGTTTCAAAAAAAAATGTCGATATATGCATCCTGCAACCATGAATGAAAGTAAGAAAACTCAGCAAACTGAAAGGAGAAATTAAAGCAAAAATAAAACAAAAAAAGAAACAAAAAATTAGGCCACTTATATACCATGCTGTGCACCAAAGGCCCCAAGATATGAGGCCTTTCAACCCAAATATACACATTTAGAGCCCAACTACAAAGAATGCATCTATATAGTCAAGGGATGGTGCAGATATGGGGATAATTGCAGGTATACACACGCAAATAAATATGAAGGTGAAAGAGCAAATATAATAGAAAAGTTGGTTTCTTTAATGGCAGAATTCCTGGAAATGAAGAAAAGAACATCATATCAGAACAGGAAGGAAGCATGGGAGAATCAATATTATTACCAATATTAAATAATGGTGATGAAACACAAACCATAATAGTGATGAATGCACAGGGTTTAGTCACGAGTAACTCTAAAAGGTAAATAGAGTTCTTAGAAGAACTAACCCAAATTGAAAAAAATAGATATATTAAATATAAGTGGAACATGGTATTCCCAAGAGACTGGCAGTGATGACCAGATAAAGGGTTTCCAAACTTATAGATCAGACAGAACATATAGGAATCAAGGGGAAACGGATATTTATGGAAGAGACATAAATCAAGAAAAAGTCTGTGGAAAATACAGCAACACAGAATGTGAATTGATTGCAGTAGAATTTGAATTTTGAAAAACTAGTGAATATTGAAGTTTACAGACCCCCAAATACTAAGGAGTTTGACATAATAATAGAAAAAGTAGATGATATATGTAGAAACCATAAAGACTGGAATATACTCCTATCCGGAGATTTTAACTTTCCTTTCGTGGATTGGAAAGAACGGATAGAAGAAAGTGGTTGTATGTATACATATAAAAAAGAGAGTAATAGTAGCGCAGAAGATAAGAGGCAATTTGAAAAGCTTCAAGATATGTTATAAGAACATAATATGCAACAAATAAACCACATTCCAACAAGAAAGGAGAATGTCCTAGATCTAGTATTTGTGAATGAGGTGAGTTATGTTAAAGAAATAATAGTGTATAACACGTGAATTTCAGACCACAATGTCATAGAATTAATAGCCCATTCCAAAGAAAGTGATCGCAGAATTAATCAATGCACAAAACGTTGGGAAGAATATGGAAAATATAATTTTTATAGTAAGAATATAAAATGGTCAGAAATAAATTAACTAAGCCAAGAATGGAAAAATTTATTTGTAAGTGATAATATACAGGTAAATACGGACATACTGTACAAAATACTGGAGAAAATTGTTGAAAAATATGTACCGAAAAAATAACAAATAAAAGACATGCATACCAAAAGACAGAAGGATCTAATTTCAGAAAATTAGAAAGTGGAAGAAAAATCTTGCAAAAGAAAAAAAATGTGTGGAAAATGATGGAAATAAAATATAAGATAGAAAATGCAGAACGAAAGATTATACAGTCGAAAGAAAATGAAAAAAAGGACTTAGAAGAAAGGACTCTTCAAAATATAAAAAAAAAGAAACAAAGTACTTTACTCCAATGCAAAAAAGATGGATAAAGGGAGATTAGAAATAGGCCCTCTAAGAATTGAAGGACGGCTAACGAATGAAAAAAAGGAAATATGCAACATATTAGAAGAAAAATATAAGAGTAAGTTCACTCCAAGAATTGCGAATGAGAATAATGAAACAGAAATGAGAGAAGAAAATGTTGAATATCTACCGGATGTAGATATTAATGGAGCAGATATTGTCAAGGATATAAACGAAATTAAAAATGGATCGGCAGCTGGACCAGATGGAGTTGCAGCGATTATGTTAAAAAAAACTGCAAACACTATAGCGAAGCCGCTTGCAATACTGCTAAGACAAAGTGTATATATGAACGGGATATATGTTAAACATAAATTAGCTTATATAACCCCTATCTTCAAAAGTGGAACAAGACTAGAGGCAAGCAATTATAGACCTGTTAGTCTAACATCACATATTATGAAAGTGTATGAGAGGGTAATAAAAAAGAAAATAATGAATCATTTGGTTAAAAATAATTTGTTCAATATAGGTCAACACGGTTTTGTGCCCGGAAAAAGTAGACAAACCCAACTGATAGCATACTATGAAAACA
>NC_090733.1:51616624-51623280 GCF_036898095.1 Palaemon carinicauda
TATCATACTCCCCGGTTGCTTTCTTTTCTTCGGAGAAGGTATGCAATCCCTTTCCCTCTTTTTAAGCCTTGGGCTTATCCCTAAGTGGTTTTTTCCGAATTTATTTTCGATAAAACTATACTAGGGTGTTACTGTACCTTCCTGTTCCAGCAAAGTCTGGTTCAAAGAGGGACAGAACAACAGAGTTTTTAGTCTGAGTCCGTGTTGTCTGGCTTGGGGCAGAGTTCCCCTCGCTGACCTAACACTTTCAAAGGGAGCTTAGCTCCCTTAGGTCACTACCGAAGGTTTCTGTAAGTTATGATTACTTCTTTTGTGATCGACCAGACTAAGTCCTGTTGCTGTTCTCGGGGGAGGATAAAATCTTCCCTTGGGAGTAGCAACGCCTTCCTTGCTTTGGTGCTCTGGAAGCTGGCAAGTATTGCTGGCCCTTTCCCTTAGATCTCCCTTAGGCTAAGACAAAGTTCTTGGCTGCGGGTGATCTGTCACTAAAGCAAGGTTGGCAGGACCCTCTTGTCCCTTCCCCCTCTATCTCCGTAATGGCCTAGCCATTACTGTACTGTACCTTGCCGGCCGGCAGAGCTGGTCGGCAGGAGTATTACTGTACTGTACGTCATTCTACTTCTGGACCTAGTATAGGTTGGGATGTGGAATTGACTAAGCCCATTGCCGGCCGGCAGAGATGCTGGCCGGCAAGGGTCTTATGTTTTCGAGTGCTGCCCGGACCTCTCTTGGTCCCTCATCCATGCCTGCCGGCAGAGCCGGACGGCATTGGTCAAGGAAGCCTGAATTAAGTTTCTCCCCTTCCTTATATGCACTCTTTCGGTTGCCGGGCTTGGGGGGTTGTGTACACTCTTATCCCAGCATCCATTCTATTTTCTTCTAGTGCTGTACCTGTCCCGGCTGCCGGCCTATGAGGCCGGCAGCCGGGCAGGTGTAGTCTTCTGGTTCTTTTGCTGCCGGCTGGCATCGGTCTTGTACCTTTGCCGGCCGGCTTATGTCAGTCCTTGTCTGCCGGTCACCAAGAGTGAGCCCGGCAGCTGGGTACTACCTTTTGTAGTTGCTGGCCGGCAGTCATTGCCGGCCAACACTGGCTGTTGCCGGCCGGCAGCTGCTGCCGCCGGCACAGGCATTTGAACCAGAGTGCTGCCGCCCTATAGCTGTTAAGTAGTATACTTTAAAGCTAGTTGTGGTGTGTGCCGGCCGGCAAAGGCAGGCCGGCACACATCCTCCTATACTGTACTAGTATTCTTCTGTATAGCATATACAGTAAGAAGAAAACTATAGTAAAGGTTTTGGTACAGCACTGTATCTTCTAACACTATTGTGTTTTCTTGCACGGCCCTTTGCTGTTGCCCTCAGACAGGAAGCAGAGTTCTTCCCTGTCTATTATCCAGGATTTTAAAATCATTGCCTAGGTGTGAGCTCCACCTGTTTCCTCTGGAAACCTTGCATTGGTTACTCTAGTAGAGATAAACCATTTTGATATTATTATCTGGAAGGCTGCAACAATGGGTTGTGTGTCTTTCCTTTCTGAATTGTTATGCTATACTATGCATATCCAGTGATACATAGTTCACTTGATACTCATGGAAATTTCTTCTCTTTACAGAAGGACACTCCGAAGTGGGGAAGTGCTTTCTGCAATGTCAGCAGCAAGAACCTCTGCGGACATGAGTTTTGTAGGAGACACGCAGCATACGCTGTCTCCAAGGATGATCTCCGGTATTGGGACCCTCAGGTATGTACTGTGTGCACTAACCTGATTAATGAGACATTTAAATAGCTAGGAAGAAGCTTCGTACCTGGGTAAGGGGCTTCCAAAAGAACACTTCTGGCCCTTATCTTCCAAGTGAGAAGATGAGGGCGTATCTTTTCCCTAAGGCCTCAGCTGATGCAGTGATTCCCCAGCCTCAAGAGGAGATCCCCTAAGTTCAGATCCAGGTGGATGCTGAAGTCGCGGTCGCGATGCAAGACATCCAGCTAAATGACAGGATATCTGATGTGGACGGGTGTCAGGAGGAAGACCTCCTGGCAGAAGCCCAGGATGAAGTTCAAGCCCCTCTACATCGGCCGTTCTCCCAGTAGAGCTGGGACAGGCCCTCTCTTCTATTGTTGGAATGATCCAACAAATGCAGAAGGAGAATCAGGAGAAGGCGGCTGCAATAGAACTGCGAATGCAGTGCCTTGCAGAATCACATGGGCCCCAGAAAAAGCTCAATGTGAAAGACCTTCCCTTGTGCTCAGATGCTAACCCATGGGGGTATGCTGAGCACATGCCGATGACGACTGGAAAGATCGTCATCTCGGATAAGCTCGGCTCAGTTCCCCTGGAGGGTGGAATTCTGGCCCAGCAAGGCATCATATCCGGACTGTTATGTCTGACTGAGGAAGGAACCAGCTTCAAAGGAGGAGACAGAGCCGAAGGAGGTCATAGTGATGGACCATGCTAAGGCTCAAGCTCTACTTTCATCCTCGATGAAAGAGAGGGGCTTCTCTAACTCAAAGGTAGCTGCATTGAATAGGAAGCTCCCTTCCTTTGTGTCCTCGCCTACTAGAGCCTTCCCCCTTTTACAGAAAGGGTTTCTGGCTGTACTAAAAGCAATCGAGGCCGGCAAGTCTTGCCCCTCCCTAGAGGAGTGTAAACCCTTGTCGCTGGCCCTGCCTATGGACCACAAAGACTGGAAGGACGTCCATCTTACGTTCTCAGTGGGAAAGTTGGAGGCTGATATTGCCGGACGTCAGTTCGGCAAGGACCTCCCTAAGCTGTCTGACTTTCTTTTGCGAAGTGAGTTCGATACAAAAGAAAGACTGACTGCCTCAATGTCTCTTCAGACTACTCTCGAGACGATGGCAAGTGACCCCAAGGTCCATGAAATGTTCATGGTAGTGGCCAAGCCTCATCTGGCCACAGTGACAAAGGACCTTTATGGCTTCGTCAAGGCAAGGAGAGCTTGTAGGGAGTTCGTGTTTACCTCGGCTACGGTGAGGCACGAGCTAAAGAAACTAATCTCCTCCAACATTTGGGGAAAAGACCTTTTTCCCTACCAACTTGGTCAAAGAAGTTTTTGATAAAGCCGCCTCGGAGAATAGAAACCTTCTCCAGAAGTGGGGCCTGGCTATCAAAAGAAAGTCTTCCCCGGATGAGGGTCCTCAACCAAAGAGGAAGACTATGAGGACTAGGCTACCGTCTCGGCCAGCCAAGCCTCTTAGACAGCAACAGCAACTGCAATTGCCATTGCCCCCAGTGCCCCAAATCATGGCACAAACCCCGACCACCTTTCAGTGGGTACCCCAGGCCGTGTCGACACAGTCCACGGCATTCACCCCAGCGTTCGAAGGGCAGTCTACTTCCTTTCGAGCAAAGCCTAGAGGAGCAGCCAGAGGCTCGTCTAGACGCCCCTCAAGGGGAAGGGGATTCAGGGGTGGTCGTGGTCAGGAAGGCAAGACCTCAGGACGGCAGTCCAAGTGAGGTGATACCGGTAGGAGGGAGACTTCTGAAATTTCGGGATCGGTGGACCTTCGATCCCTGGGCCCACAGCCTACTCAAGAATGGACTGGGCGGAAGCTGGTACAGCACTCCACCCCCGTACCTTCGGTTTTTTCCAACACTCCACCCCCGTTATGGAGGAGTACGTTCAAGAACGGTTGGAGAAAAAGGGTGAAGCCCATCAATTTCTAAGGGAGGCTGTTTTGTGTTCCAGAAAGACTCGGAAAAGCTCAGAGTCATTCTGGACTTGTCGCCACTTAACAAGTTCATAGTGAATTGCAAATTCAAAATGCTAACACTGCAAACACATAAGGACCTTACTGCCCAAGAGGGCATATTCCGTCTCTATAGACTTGTCAGACGCCTACTGGCACATTCCAATTAGCCATCGACTCTCCCCCTACCTAGGGTTCAGGCTACAACGAAGACTATACGCCTTCGGAGCCATGCCATTCGGGCTATACATAGCCCCAAGGATTTTTACGAAGCTTGCGAGCGTAGCTCTCAAACAATTTCGCCTAAAGGGAATTCAGGTAGTAGCCTACCTGGACGACTGGTTGGTGTGGGCAGCATCCGAGACAGAATGCTTGCAAGCTTCCAGTCAAGTGATCCAGTTCCTAGAGTACCTAGGCTTCAAGATCAACAGAAAAAGTCTCGACTTTCTCCATCTCAAAAGTTCAGTGGCTAAGATCCACTGGGACCTTTTGTCACACCGTTTCTCCACCCCGGCGAAGAAAAGGAAGGAGATAGCGGGTTCTGTCAAGAGACTTCAAGATTCCGAAAGGATATCAAGACACGAGCAGGAGAGAGTACTGCGCTCTCTCCAGTTTGCTTCGGTGACAGACCCAGTGCTAAGAGCACAGCTAAAGGATGCAATCGGAGTTTGGAGAAGTTATGCATCAAACGCGTGAAGAGATCTGAGAAGACCAGCCGCTTCGGCTAAGTACTCTTCTCAGGCCTTGGTCCCAAGCCAGACATCTAAAGAAGTCAGGTTCTTCTTCAGCCACCTCCCCCGTCGGTGACGATTCACTCAGACGCCTCAAAGGAGGGATGGGGAGGTCACTCTCATCGGAAAAAAGTCCAGGGGACTTGGTCCAGGCTATTCAAGACCTTTCTCATAAAACTTTCTAGAAGCTAGGGCAGTGCTCCTTACCTTAAAGAAAGTCTCCCCGCGTCATTCGTTCCACATAAAGTGGTAATAGACAGCGAGGTAGTTGTAAGATACTTGAATCGACAAGGATCGAGGTCACCACCTCTCAACCAGGTGATGTTGGCCGTCTTCCGATTGGCGGAAAAGAAGAAGTGGTACCTGTCGGCAGTTCACCTTCAAGGAGTCCCGCAATGTGACAGCGGACGCTCTATCCAGGTTCACACCGATAGAGTCGGAATGGTCCTTAGACGCAGGATCATTCTCCTTCATTCTGAATCAGTCCCAGAACTGCAGATAGACCTCTTTGCGACGAAAGACAACAAGAAGTTGCCCCTTGTACGTGCCCCGTACGAGGACCCCTTAGCGGAAGCAGTGGACGCGATGTCCCTCGACTGGAACAGATGGTCCAAGATTTATCTGTTCCATCCTCACAACCTTCTGTTGAGGGTCCTCAACAAACTGAGATCCTTCAAAGGGTAGCGGCAATAGTGGCCCACAAGTGGCCCGAACAGCGTGTGGTTCCTCCTGGCATTGGAACTGTAGCTGAAGTTTGTACCACTACCAGATCCAGTTCTGACCCAGCGAGTCCAGAAGTCAACTGTCTGCGCTTCATTACAGAAAACCCGGACCCTGCAGTTCATGATTTTCTCTCCCTAGCGGTGAGAAAGCGTTTCGGGACTTCGAAAGCCAGTATAGACTTCCTTGAGGAATATAAATGCAAATCTACTAGAAGGTAATATGAGTCATCTTGGAGAAAATGGGTGGCCTTTTGTCAAGGCGAAGATTCCGCAGGAGATCTTGACAGACTTCTGCTTATCTTTTTTCCCCACCTCCATGGTCAAGGGTTGGCAGCGAACACGATTTCAGCGTGTAAGTCTGCTTTGACAAGACCCATTCTATATGCCTTCCAGGTCGACCTAGGTAACGAGATCTTTAATAAAGTCCCGAAAGCCTGTGCTAGGCTCAGACCTTCAGCACCTCCAAAGCCCATTTCATAGTCTTTAGACAAGTTCTTCATTTCGCTTTTCTGTTGAGCAATGAAGAGTGTGCGTTAAAGGATTGACACAAAAAGTTATTTTCCTATTTTGCACTCGCGTCCGGGGCCAGGGTTAGTGAGATTGTAGCCTCTCGAGAGAGGCAGGTCGTGTTCAGTTCCTGGATGGGGAAGAACTGAACCTGTTTCCGGATCCTACGTTCTCGCCAAGAATGAGTCACCCACCATACAGGTGGGGTCCCTGGAGGATCTGCCCTCTGAAAGAAGATGCATCTCTATGTCCAGTAGAATGCCTAAAGGTCTATCTTCATAGAACTTCAGACTTCAAGGGTGGTCAACTATTCAGGGGAGAAACATCAGGCTCAAATTTATCTCTGAACCAACTCAGAGCAAAAATCACATATTTTATTCGCAGAGCGGATCCTGACAATACACCCGCAAGTCACGATCCGAGGAAAGTTGCCTCATTCTTAAATTTCTTTAATTGTATGGATTTTGAACATCTCCGTTCATACACTGGCTGGAAGTCTTCCAGAGTGTTCTTTCGCCACTATGCGAAGCAAGTAGAGGAACTAAAAGAGATCTGTGGTAGCAGTGGGTCGCGGTGTTAACCCTACTGTTTAACTCTGCGAAGAACAGTGGTCTTAATTGGGACGATTAATTCCAGGGTGAGTGTGTAGTTACATACTGTACTACAAACTAAGTGAGGGCACTGTGTTGCCCATTCAGACTGTTCCATTTCCGAAGGTGAACCTAGCATAAGTGCAGACATGTGTGCCGAGCGTTTCTAACGCTAATCGTCATTGATTTGTAATACTGTACAGGCTTTTATGACTTTGATACCTCGGTATCTTAAAAGTGGCATCTAATGTTTTTTCTTTCAGACAAACAAGCTCTGTTTACTATCATACTTATGCTTAAAGTTTTGGGTTATCCTCTTCTTATATATATATATATATATAATTGTGGTTAACCTGTCTATTTATTGCCTGTCAATAATCTGGTTCTTGAGAACCTTGCGTCTC
>NC_090733.1:51623780-51631280 GCF_036898095.1 Palaemon carinicauda
AAATTCTGTATATATATATATACATACAAAATTTATATATATATATATATATATATATATATATATATATATATATATATATATATATATATATAAATATATATATATATATATATATATATATATATATATATATATATATATATATATATACTTTATGTATGATAATATCGATATATATATATATATATATATACTTTATGTATGATAATATCGATATATATATACATATATATATATATATATATATATATATATATATATATATATATATATATATATATATATATATATATATATATATATATATATATATATATATATATATATATAACGGATTTTGAGCAAAGCGAAAAATATATTTTTGGGTGAGATGGCCATTTCGTCCTGATGGTAGTTCCTATAGGGTAGCTTCCTAGGGTATATTACAACTACGGCGATATTCCCAGAGAATTTACCTTAAGTTACCAGAATTCTAACTCCTGGAGCGAGTATCCCTCGTGAAAGGGATATCGCGACATATCAGAGGACGTATTCTTGACACGCCACATTTCAATCTGCATCCCAAACAGAGATTTCATCTCGCAGGGGGAAAATAGCAAGAAACGAATTCGGGAAAGAAAAAGGGGGAGCTGCTCCCAAGGCTCCCTATCTCCCGATTCGTAAGCGTGCCTAGCGCCAATCTTGGCGCCATCTGTATTCCTTGTAGCGTACACGAGGTGCTACAAATACTGTATGTAGGGAGGGGTCCTACGGCCCTTTCTTAGAAAGGCAAGGGCGGGTCCATCAGGACGACATGGCCATCTCACCCAAAAATAGATTTTTCGCTTCGCTCAAAATCCGTTTTTTTGGGCTCAAGCCATGTCGTCCTGATGGAAGTATACCAGAGCATTACTGTATCTGTGGATTCTCAGAACGTGCCGTACTCCCCGGATGTAATTTTTCCCGGTCGACTAGACCTAGAGACCTAAGATGTTGCCGTTATACATTTTTTCAACTAACTATAAACCATGTTAGAGCTTCCTGTCCCCTACAGGGAAGAGTCCTACTAGACTCTGGAAAAGTCTCGAAGAGTACATATACCTATGTATGAATACCAGGCAAGCTAATATAGTGGTCTCGCCCTATATTAAGTAAAGCATAGTTTGTAAAGAATCACTGCGTCAATATGAAATATCGACCAGTTCTCAACACAATACTTGTATTGGACAAAGGTTTTATATCCGCATAGGAGGAAAACCAATGCAACATAGCTTGCATAAAGGAACAATTCTATTAGAATTATCCCAGATAAGGTACATAGAATGAATGCTCAATTATACCAATAAATTGACACAGGTGAAGGAGACGCAAGGTTCTCAAGAACCAGTTTATTGACAGGCAATAAATAGACAGGTTAACCACAATTATATATATATATATATACATAAGAAGAGGATAACCCAAAACTTTAAGCATAAGTATGATAGTAAACAGAACTTGTTTGTCTGAAAGAAAAAAACATTAAATGCCACTTTTAAGATACCGAGGTATCAAAGTCATAAAAGTCTGTATTACAATTCAATGACATTAGCGTTAGAAACGCTCGGCACACATGTCTGCACTTATGCTAGGTTCACCTTAGGAAATGGAACAGTCTACATGGGCACACAGTGCCCTCACTTAGTTTGTAGTACAGTATGTAACTACACACTCACCCTGGAATTAATCGTCCCAATTAAAACCACTGTTCCTCGCAGAGTTAAACAGTAGGGTTAACACCGCGACCCACTGCTACCACAGATCTCTTTAGTTCCTCTACTTGCTTCGCATAGTGGCGAAAGAACACTCTGGAAGACTTCCAGCCAGTGTATGAACGGAGATGTTCAAAATCCATACAATTAAAGAAATTTAAGAATGAGGCAACTTTCCTCGGATCGTGACTTGCGGGTGTATTGTCAGGATCCGCTCTGCGAATAAAATATGTGATTTTCGCTCTGAGTTGATTCAGAGATAAATTTGAGCCTGATGTTTCTCCCCTGAATAGTTGACCACCCTTGAAGTCTGAAGTTCTATGAAGATAGACCTTTAGGCATTCTACTGGACATAGAGATGCATCTTCTTTCAGAGGGCAGATTCTCCAGGGACCCCACCTGTTGGTGGGTAACTCATTCTTGGCGAGAAACGTAGGATCCGGAAACAGGTTCAGTTCTCCCCCATCCAGGAACTGAACACGACCTGCCTCTCTCGAGAGGGCTACAATCTCACTAACCCTGGCCCCGGACGCGAGTGCAAATAGGAAAATAACTTTTTGTGTCAAATCCTTTAACGCACACTCTTCATTGCTCAACAGAGAAGCGAAATGAAGAACTTGTCTAAAGACCATGAAATGGGCTTTGGAGGTGCTGAAGGTCTGAGCCTAGCGCAGGCTTTCGGGACTTTATTAAAGATCTCGTTACCTAGGTCGACCTTGAAGGCATATAGAATGGGTCTTGTTAAAGCAGACTTACACGCTGAAATCGTGTTAGCTGCCAATCCTTGACCATGGAGGTGGAGAAGAAAGATAAGCAGAAGTCTGTCAAGATCTCCTGCGGATTCTTCGCCTTGACAAAAGGCCACCCATTTTCTCCAAGATGACTCATATTGCCTTCTAGTAGATTTGCACTTATATTCCTCAAGGAAGTCTATGCTGGCTTTCGAAATCCCGAAACGCTTTCTCACCGCTAGGGAGAGAAAATCATGAGCTTCAGGGTCCGGGTTTTCTGTAATGAAGCGCAGACAGTTGACTTCTGGACTCGCTGGGTCAGAACTGGATCTGGTAGCGGTACAAACTTCAGCTACAGTTCCAATGCCAGGGGGAACCACACGCTGTTCGGCCACTTGTGGGCCACTATTGCCGCTACCCTTTGAAGGATCTCAGTTTGTTGAGGACCCTCAACAGAAGGTTGTGAGGAGGGAACAGATAAATCTTGGACCATCTGTTCCAGTCGAGGGACATCGCGTCCACTGCTTCCCCTAAGGGGTCCTCGTACGGGGACACGTACAGGGGCAACTTCTTGTTGTCTTTCGTCGCGAAGAGGTCTATCTGCAGTTCTGGGACTTGATTCAGAATGAAGGAGAATGATCCTGCGTCTAAGGACCATTCCGACTCTATCGGTGTGAACCTGGATAGAGCGTCCGCCGTCACATTGCAGACTCCTTGAAGGTGAACTGCCGACAGGTACCACTTCTTTTCCGCCAATCGGAAGATGGCCAACATCACCTGGTTGAAAGGTGACCTCGATCCTTGTCGATTCAAGCATCTCACAACTACCTCGCTGTCCATCACCAACCTTATGTGGATCGAGTGACGCAGGGAGACTTTCTTTAAGGTAAGGAGCACTGCCATAGCTTCTAGAAAGTTTTATGTGAAAAGTCTTGAATAGCTTGGACCAAGTCCCCTGGACTTTTTTCCGATGAGAGTGACCTCCCCATCCCTCCTTCGAGGCGTCTGAGTGAATCGTCACCGACGGGGGAGGTGGCTGAAGAAGAACCGACTTCTTTAGATGTCTGGCTTGGGACCAAGGCCTGAGAAGAGTACTTAGCCGAAGCGGAACTGGTCTTCTCAGATCTCTTCGCACGTTTGATGCATAACTTCTCCAAACTCCGGTTGCATCCTTTAGCTGTGCTCTTAGCACTGGGTCTGTCACCGAAGCAAACTGGAGAGAGCCCAGAACCCTCTCCTAGTCGCGTCTTGATATCCTTTCGGAATCTAGAAGTCTCTTGACAGAACCCGCTATCTGCTTCCTTTTCTTCGCCGGGATGGATAAACGGTGTGACAAAAGGTCCCAGTGGATTCCCAGCCACTAGAACTTTTGAGATGGAGAAAGTCGAGACTTTTTTCTGTTGATCTTGAAGCCTAGGTACTCTAGGAACTGGATCACTTGACTGGAAGCTTGCAAGCATTCTGTCTCGGATGCTGCCCACCCCAACCAGTCGTCCAGGTAGGCTACTACCTGAATTCCCTTTAGGCGTAATTGTTTGAGAGCTACGCTCGCAAGCTTCGTAAAAATCCTTGGGGCTATGTTTAGCCCGAATGGCATGGCTCCGAAGGCGTTTAGTCTTCGTTGTAGCCTGAACCCTAGGTAGGGGGAGAGTCGATGGCTGATTGGAATGTGCCAATAGGCGTCTGACAAGACTATAGAGACGGAATATGCCCTCTTGGGCAGTAAGGTCCTTATGTGTTGCAGTGTTAGCATTTTGAATTTGCAATTCACTATGAACTTGTTGAGTGGCGACAAGTCCAGAATGACTCTGAGCTTTTCCGAGTCTTTCTTGGGAACACAAAACAGCCTCCCTTAGAAATTGATGGGCTTCACACTTCGGATCACCTTTTTTCTCCAACAGTTCTTGAACATACTCCTCCATAACGGGGGTGGAGTGTTGGAAAAACCGAAGGCACGGGGGTGGAGTGCTGTACCAGCTCCAGCCCAGTCCATTCTTGAGTAGGCTGTGGGCCCAGGGATCGAAGGTCCACCGATCCCGAAATTTCATCAGTCTCCCTCCTACCGGTATCATCTCACTTGGACTGCCGTCCTGAGGTCTTGCCTCCCTGACCACGACCACCCCTGAATCCCCTTCCCCTTGAGGTGCGCCTAGACAAGCCTCTGGCTGCTCCTCTAGACTTTGCTCGAAAGGAAGTAGACTGCCCTTCGAACGCTGGGGTGAATGCCGTGGACAGTGTCGACACGGCCTGGGGTACCCACTGAAAAGTGGTCGGGGTTTGTGCCACGATCTGGGGCACTGGGGGCAATGGCAATTGCAGTTGCTGTTGCTGTCTAACAGGCTTGGCTGGCCGAGACGGGAGCCTAGTCCTCATAGTCTTCCTCTTTGGTTGAGGACCCTCATCCGGGGAAGACTTTCTTTTGATAGCCAGGCCCCACTTCTGGAGAAGGTTTCTATTCTCCAAGGCGGCCTTATCAACAACTTCTGAAGAGACATTGAGGCAGCCAGTCTTTCTTTTGTCTCGAACTCTCTTCGCAAAAGAAAGTCAGACAGCTTAGGGAGGTCCTCGCCGAACTGACGTCCGGCAATATCAGCCTCCAACTTTCCAACTGAGAACGTAAGATGACGTCCTTCCAGTCTTTGTGGTCCATAGGCAGGGCCAGCGACAAGGGTTTACACTCCTCCAGGGAAGGGCAAGGCTTGCCGGCCTCGACTGCTTTTAGTACAGCCGCAAACCCTTTCTGTAAAAAGGGGAAGGCTCTAGTAGGCGAGGACACAAAGGAAGGGAGCTTCTTGCTCAATGCGGCTACCTTTGAGTTAGAGAAGCCCCTCTCTTTCATCGAGGATGAAAGTAGAGCTTGAGCCTTAGCATGGTCCATCACTATGACCTCCTTCGGCTCTGTCTCCTCCTTTGAAGCTGGTTCCTTCCTCAGCCGGACATAACAGTCCGGATATGATGCCTTGCTGGGCCAGAATTCCACCTCCTCCAGGGGAACTGAGCCCAGCTTATCCGAGATGACGATCTTTCCAGTCATCATCGGCATGTGCTCAGCATACCTCCATGGGTTAGCATCTGAGCACAAGGGAAGGTCTTTCACATTGAGCTTTTTCTGGGGCCCATGTGATTCTGCAAGGCACTGCATCCGCAGTTCCATTGCAGCCGCCTTCTCCTGATTCTCCTTCTGCATTTGTTGGATCATTCCAACAATAGAAGAGAGGGCCTGTCCCAGCTCTACTGGGAGACCGGCCGATGTTGAGGGAATAGGCTCCGGAATCTGAACCGGAGTAGCCGACACCTCGTCGACCTCTTCCTCTACAACGTCTGGGGCTTGAACTTCATCCTGGGCTTCTGCCAGGAGGTCTTCCTCCAGACGCTCGTCCACATAAGACATCCTGTCATCTAACTGGATGTCTTGCATCGCGACTGCGACTTCAGCATCCACCTGGATCTGAACTTGGGGGATCTCCTCTTGAGGCTGGGGAATCACTGCATCAGCTGATGCCTTAGGGAAAAGATACGCCCTCATCTTCTCACTTGGAAGATAAGGGCCAAAAGTGTTCTTTTGGAAGCCCCTTACCCAGGTACGAAGCTTCTTCCTAGCTATATCCCTTGATTCCGCCGTCCTAGGGGAATCAAAGGCCTCAGTAATCAGGTTAGTGCACACAGTACATACCTGAGGGTCCCAATACCGGAGATCATCCTTGGAGACAGCGCATGCTGCGTGTCTCCTACAAAACTCAAGTCCGCAGAGGTTCTTGCTGCGGACGTTGCAGAAAGCACTTCCGCACTTCGGAGGGTCCTTCTGTAAAGAGAAGAAATTTCCATGAATATCAAGTGAACTATGTATCACTGGATATGCATAGTATAGCATAACAATTCAGAAAGGAAAGACACACACTTGTGTTTCCCTCACAACCCATTGCTGTAGCCTTCCAGATAATAAAATCAAATGGTTAATCTCTTCTAGAGTAACCAATGCAAAGTTTCCAGAGGAAACAGGTGGAGCTCACACCTAAGCAATGATTTTAAAATCCTGGATAATATACAGGAAAGAACTCACTTTCCTATCTGTAGGGCAACAGCAAAGGACTGTGCAAGAAAACACAAAAGTGTTAGAACACACAGTGCTGTACCAAAACCCATACTATAGTTTTCTTCTTACTGTATATGTTATACTGAAGAATACTAGTACAGTATAGGAGGATACGTGGAGGCCGGCACACACCATAACTAGCTTTAAAGTATACTACTTAACAGCTATAAGGCAGCAGAACTCTGGTTCAAATGCATGTGCCAGTCGGCAGCAATTGCCGGCCGGCAACAGCCAATGTCGGCTGGCAATGGCTGCCGGCCGGCAACTACACAAGGTAGTACCCAGCTGCTGGCCACACTCGCGGTGACCGGCAGACAAGGGCTGACATTAGCCGGCCGGCAAAGGTACAGGACCGATGCCAGCCGGCAGCAAAAGAACCAGAGGACTACATCTGCCCAGCTGCAGGCCTCATAGGCCGGCAGCCGGGTCGGGTACAGCACTAGAAGAAAAATAGGATGGATGCCGGGATAAGAGTGTACACTACCTCCAAGCCCGGCAATCCGAAAGAGTGCATATAAGGAAGGGGAAAATCTAATTCAGGCTTCCTGGCCAATGCCGTCTGGCTCTACAGGCAGGCATGGATGAGGGACCAAGGGAGGTCCGGGCAGCACTCAAAATATAAGACCCTTGCCAGCTGGCAGCTCTGCCGGCCGGCAGGGGGCTGAGTCAATTCCATATCCTAACCTATACTAGGTCCAGATGTAGAACGACGTACAGTACTGTAATGGCACAGTACTGTAATGGCTAAGCCATTACGGAGATAGAGGGGGAAGGGACAAAAGAGGGTCCTACCAACCTTGCTTTAGTGACGGATCACCCGCAGCCAAGAAACTTATCTTAGCCTAAGGGAGATCTAAGGGGGGAGGCCAGCAATACTTGCGAGCTCCCAGAGCACCAAAGCAAGGAAGGTGTTGCCACTCCCAGGGAAAGAAACTTATCCTCC
>NC_090733.1:51636280-51646280 GCF_036898095.1 Palaemon carinicauda
TTTTTACTTAACTTTTGTTCATTTTCTTTTGTGTTGGAATATAGTTTGTTTTAACTTTTGCTAATTGCTCCGGAAACAGTTTTTGTTTCGGAGTTTCTTGGTTGGTCGGAAATTTGATTTCGAAATCATTGTGGTGATCTTTGATCTCGGTTGTTATGCAACCTGATTTGTTGTGTTCTGTTGATTTCATAGTGTGAAATTGGCTGACCAGAAGTCTTGATTTTTTTTTTCTTCTCTTCTCTCTCTTTCTCTTATCAAACAGCTGTAAGTACATTCAAGGTTCAAGGTTCTATCGTTTCAGTCATGGGAGACGAAAATTCAGATAGAGTTTCTAGGTTCCTAGAGGAACCGAATGACTTTTTGTTAAGGCAAATCTTCCCAGCAGAGCTAATTGAAGTGAGCTCACATGTAGATAATATCCAAAATGCAGGTAGAAAACAACAAATTCTAGAGGCCTTAGAGAGAGAATTTAATAGGCGTCAGGAAGAGCGTGAGTTGGAGATAGCAATTGAAGATAGGGACGAAGATCACTCCATAACCCGAGAACACTCTGTTATGGGAGGAGCAGCAGCAGTGCCAATGTTACCATCAGCCATGTCATCAAGCCAGACTGCCTACCGAACTTCAAGTCCAGCTGAAGTTGAATCTCATGAAGTAGTTCAGAGGTCAGAAGAGTCGTTGAGTACGAGAATGAAATTTAAAGCAGCTGAGCTCGAAATTGACTCACTGCGAGCTCAGTTGAGGAGACACGGTCAGGATTCAAGACCCCCAAGGGCACAACCCATGGGAGGATTTTCAGAAAAAGATATGGCGGGACTCCTTCCACCCTATGATGAAAAGAATCCTGAAGGCTTCTTCCTGTCGTTTGAGAGAATACTGAAAAGTTACTAGATCCCAGAGGACGCCTGGTCTCGCCTGTTGCCCATAAAGTTAACTGGGAAAGCAGTGGATGCGTACAATG
Source organism: Palaemon carinicauda (assembly GCF_036898095.1). Lineage (NCBI taxonomy): Eukaryota > Metazoa > Arthropoda > Malacostraca > Decapoda > Palaemonidae > Palaemon > Palaemon carinicauda. The sequence goes on from NC_090733.1 coordinate 51,637,242, forward strand.
CGGTATCCGACCCTGTTGCGCACGATTATCGCCGGTAAAGGCATGGATCTTGAAAGCTTTCGAACTTGTGCCTGAGGCTTATCGCCAGAAGTTCAGGAACTTGAGGAAAGGATCAGAAAACTATGCAGAGTATTGGAGATAAATGAAGATTAGCCGTGACAGGTGGGTGGAGGCCTCTCTTGGAAATGACAAGACTTTCGACAGGATAATGGAGCTCATGGGATTAGAACAGTTTCTGCTAATGTTGCCACCAGCCACTCGGCAATATATCGAAGATCGAAATATCACTGACCCTGATGAGGCTTATATAATGGCAGATGAGTATACACTGAAGGAAAAGATCAGGGGCTCTTCTGGCTCGAGATGGTGCCCTCCTTCATTTCAGCCAAACCAGCCTTCCAGGCCATTTCGGGGTAATTGGAGCCCCAGGGGGCCGGCACCATCGTATCCTCCACCAGGGAAAGGAGTAGGCGGAAACCCTACACATGGCAGTGCTAAAAACACTGGAAGTAAGAACAATGGAGCCTACCCTTCGGCTCCCCAAGTAAGACAGTGTTCCTATTGTCACAAACTCGGACATGACGTTAGCTGCTGCTGGCTCAAAGGAGATTATGGACTAGGGGGAAAGAAGTCCTCTAATCAAAATCACAAGAGGGACGACCAAGCACTTAATGTTAATGAGGTTATGAGAAGACAGACATCATGCCAAGGGATGATGAAGAAGAGAGACATGGCCATAAGGCAAGGACAGGTAGCCTTCATTCATGCAGGATCTGTGTCTCTGCAGGACCAAGGTACCAAGCCTGTACAGATAAGGATTATGCGTGATACTGGAGCTGAGCAGACTGTCTTGCACAGAGCAGTCTTACCCTTCGATGAATCATCCACCTTGGGAGAAACTGTCATGGTTCGCTACATTAAGGGAAGAGAAGAATTGCCCTTATATGCAGTGACTTTAAGCTCTTCTTTTATTTCCGGTACATTTCCAGTTGCTTTGGTGGATGAGGAACCCATGCAAGGGGTACAGTTATTGTTAGGAAATGACATAGCTGGACAACGATGTTGCACAGCATCATGTCAAATTCATGCTGACAAGAATGAAGGGGAGGTGAAGATTGAACAAAATGAATATCCAGCATGTGCTATTACCCGTGCTAGTACCACTCAACAGAAAAAGGACAGAGATAATGTTCCTACCGGAGCGCTTGTGGGTACTTTTCCCCAAATGCTCAGGGGAGTGGTGCAGCCTGGTTTATTATGTTCAGAATACTCGAGGGAGTCGCTCATTGAGGCTCAGAAACAAGACTCAGAACTTGCAAGGATAAGGGATGAAGCTGGATCCCTGAGCGAACTCGAGGCTGAACCCTCTGGTTACTATTTAAAGGATGATGTCCTAATGCACAAATGGCGGCCTAAGAAAGTGCCTGCTGATGCTGAATGGACCATTCTATATCAGGTGGTAGTGCCACCACAGTACCGAGAGGAGATTTTAAGGTTGGCTCATGAACAACCAATGGGAGGACATTTAGAAGTACGCAAAACGCGTGAGAAAATTTCCCGGGAATTTTATTGGCCAAATTTGAACAGAGGAGTTGCAGAATATTGCCGTAGTTGTCACTCGTGCCAAGTGATAGGTAAAAAGGATCCAAATCATCGAAAGGCACCATTGCAACCCATCCCAGTGGTGGAAGAACCCTTCTCCAAGATCATCATGGATATTGTCGGACCTCTGCCAAAGACAAAGAAGACCACACCCATTTGTTGACGCTAATGTGTGCGTCGACGCGCTTCCCTGAAGCGTACCCGTTGCGGACAGCGACGAGTCCCAATGTGTCGCGGGCTCTGGTACAGTTCGTGACCACATTCGGGTTACCAAAGGTTATTCAAACTGACAGAGGTAGTGTCTTCATGTCAAAAGTCTTTGAAGGCACCCTTAAGGAGTTAGGAGTGCAGCACATAATGTCCTCTGCTTATCACCCACACTCTCAAGGTGCTTTGGAAAGGTTTCATGGCACGCTCAAAAATGCATTACGTGCATACTGTGAAGACCAGAAAACACGAGATTGGGACACATCCGAGATTCATGGCAAGAATCTCTGGGGTTTTCCCCCTTCCAGCTGGTCTTTGGACATCAAGTGCGTGGACCTCTCAAACTTTTGAGGGAGATATGGACCCATGAGGAACAAAGTACCAATGTGCTAGACTATGTGGTGAAGTTCCGACAACGCTTGCGCGAGGTCTGCCAATTGGCTCATGAGGAAATGAAGAAGTCTCAAGAAAAAATGAAAGCCTGGTATGACCAAGCAAACTGGACAGAAGCACGACAATTCCAAGTGGGAGATGATGTGCTCATCTTTCTACCTGTGCCTGGTAGTCCCTTAGCGGCCAAGTACCAGGGGCCATATAAGGTCGTGAAGAAGCTCAGCAAATTGGATTATGTGGTAGGGACACCGGACCGAAGAAAGGAACACCAGGTGCGTCACGTCAACATGATGAAACCATATGTTGTTCGGAATACCAGTGGTAATGCCACTGCCCAAAACCCATCACCAGTCACTGTGCCTGTTCATGTATCAGTAATAAGGAGACAGGTACAGCAAACAGAAGAGGAAGAAGAACAGAACCCTCAAGGTGAAGAAGAGGAGGAAGAACAGGATACTTCTGGTGAAGAAGAGGAAAAAACCAGTTTCAAGGGCATGCCACTCGAAGCCCGACTTAAGAATTCGGAGGTTCTCAGAGACTTCAAGACCAAAGTCTCTCATCTAGCTCCCCAGCAGCAAGAGGATGTCCAAGCTTTAGTGGAAGAGTATGCAGTACTATTTCCTGATGTTCCCAGCCGGACAAATGTAATGGAACATGATGTGGACGTGGGAGAAGCACGCCCAGTCCGTCAACACGCGTACAGAGTATCACCAAAGAAGAGAGAACTGCTTGGGAAAGAAATTGATTACATGCTCGAGCATGGGATTATTAGGAAGAGTTCCTCACAGTGGAGTTCACCGTGTGTGTTAGTGGAAAAGCCTGATGGTGGAGTCAGATTCTGTACTGACTATAGGAAGGTGAACAACGTCACAAAGCCAGATTCTTTTCCCTTGCCACGTATTGATGACTGCGTGGATACCATCGGGAATGCTAGATATATCACCAAGTGTGATTTGTTGAAGGGATATTGGTGTGTTCCGCTCACTGAGAGAGCCAAAAAGGTTTCAGCTTTTGTAACACCTCAAGGATTATTTGAATATAATGTGATGCCCTTTGGGATGAGAAATGCTCCTGCGACATTCCAGCGGATGATCAACAGTCTGGTACAGGACATAGAAGGTGTTGTCGCATATATGGATGACATTGTTATCTACAGTGACTCTTGGAAAGAACACCTGAAGAGACTAAAAGCCCTTTTCCAGAGTTTAGCAGAGGCCAACTTGACAATCAACCTCTCCAAGTGTGACTTTGGACAGGCGACAGTCACCTACTTGGGTCATATAGTAGGTCGAGGATCTGTTCGCCCAGTGCAAGCAAAGGTTGAGAGCATTCAACAATTTCCAGTCCCGCAAAGCCGCCGAGCATTGCGTCGGTTCTTGGGAATGACCGGCTATTACAGAAAGTTCTGTGAGAATTACTCTACCACTGCCTTGCCTCTCACTAATCTTCTCAAGAAGAATAACAAGTATGTTTGGTCTAACCATTGTCAAGACGCATTTGACTCCCTTAAAAGGTTGCTAAGTCTATCACCTGTGCTGAAAGCACCAGATTTTGACAGAGAATTTGAAGTAGCAGTAGATGCCAGTGATCATGGGGCTGGTGCAGTCTTATTGCAGGAAGATGATCAAAACATGAAACACCCTGTGGCATACTTCTCTAAGAAATTTAACCGGCATGAAAAGAACTATGCCACTGTAGAAAAGGAGCTATTGGCTTTAGTACTTGCTGTAGAACATTTCTCTATTTACCTTCAATCTAATTCATTGCCCCCTAACATCTTTACAGATCACAATCCCTTAACATTCTTGCATGCAATGAAAAACAAGAACCGCAGACTACTCAAATGGAGCCTACGGCTACAAGAAGTAAATTTGAACATTTTGAATATTCCAGGGACTCAGAACATTCTAGCAGACTGCCTTTCAAGGATGAAATAGAGTTAGGGCGTATGAAAGTAGTTTGGGAATAGTTATAACTGTCATTTGATTTTTTTTTTTTTCAGTTTTCTTTTTTTTTTTTTGTTAGTTGTAATTTCACCTTTTTTTTTTTTTTCGTGAGAGCCAAGCTGTGAGTTCAGTTACGGATTAAATGGGAGACGATTTCCTTTTCATTGAGCAGGAAATCTTTTTTTTTAAGGGGGGAAGTGTGAAGTCCTGTGCGAGGGAGTTCTACCCTCCAAAGGACAACTTAACAGTCATAATTCTTTTAGTTTGTTTTTCTTTGAAAACGGCTCTGCTCTCATGGTTTTCCCCCTCTATGTAACTTAAGAACAGGCCTGGTCTGCGTTACACAGGCCATACAGGCTATTAAAACTGTCAAGGCGCTTATTCTCACCTCTTTTCCAGGTCAGCCACAAGATATAAGCCAGATGCGAGAACAAAGGTTCTTATAGACACCGGGGCATAGGGCCACAAAGAAGAAGACCCCTGGTCATGATTGGCCAACACGCAGAAAAGGAAGGAGGGGTCAAAAGATGTCATTGGACCTCAAGACATGAAGACCGCCCCTGGAAGTCAAGATTACCCAATCAAGAGAAAAAAGGGGATGGCCCAAAAATTTCACTGCTGGGCCTAAGTTATGTAAGGGGAGAAGAAGTCAGTTCCAGTCCGGAGGCCATACAAGAAACACCAGATCCCAGGAGCCAGCCAGTGCCTGCGTCCCCCAGGAAAGGCTCTCCCCCTGAAACCTCCAGGAGGCTCGAACTCCGCCTGAGTCGAGGGAAAACACGACTCAGTGCGAAGAAAGGAACATTCTGCTTTCTTTTTTTTGCCTAATTAAATTAAACGATTGTATTTTAAATTCTTACAACAGAGTTTCTTTTGTCCGTGATTTAGACTAAGGAAAAACCAAATTGTTCCTACACGAATTAAAACTATTCCAACGAGGTGCAGCTCCAAAATAAATAAATGAACTCGGGTATTTTTTTTTTTGAACCGTTAATAATATTAACAGGTTCAGTCATATAAAAGAATTCTGAGTGTCAATTAGACGCTCTGGATTGACACGAAGTCACTGTGTCAAGTGGAGAGTCCGATTGATACTTTCTTTAAAGATCGTAATCTGCACAATTACGTCACAATATATATATATATATATATATATATATATATATATATATATATATATATATATATATATATATATATATATATATATATATATATATATATATATATATATATACATTTTCATATATACATATATACATATATACAATTGTGTGAGTGCGTAGTATAAGTTAATGTTGATAATATATATATATATATATATATATATATATATATATATATATATATATATATATATATATATATATATATATATCCTGAAATTATTCTGGGAAAATTGTATCAGTAGCTAAATACAACCTAGTGCCAAAGTAAGAAAACGAAAATATTCACAACACACAGCTTGGCCAATGTATCAGTAATTTTTTGTGACACATTTTTTTCCCTTTTTATGTTATTAATAAAGAAAATTGCTATCTTAATTTACCAGAAACTCTGGTGACTACTGAAAAGTTACTTAGAACGTCAGTGCCATATCAACCACCAGTCCTCTGTCTTGAAAATTTCATTCAAAAAAGTAAAATCTAAATTGCGTCGTTTATCTCATTTGCTCATAGCTAATAATCGCCCTGCGACAAGTATGAAAAGTTTTCTTTAGTAATTGAAACCTGAATGAGTTCTTTCACTTTAATCCAGAAGATATTTCCTGTGACTTTTTTTTTTTTTTTTTTTTTTTTTTTTTTTTTTTTTTTTTTTTTTTTTTTTTTTTTAAGGAGATAGAATCAAATCTAACCTATAACTAGTTTATGACCATTTCCTTATGAAATTTTTGAATCCATAATGTTTCATATAACGAGAACTTCAGATGTTTTTGTCTATGGGAGAATCATATGTTTCGCCCATGTCTTTATTGACTGTTGAAGCTGATAGTGACTATTATTGAATGAATAATAAGATATTGTAGATTGAAATTCAGAACAGTTAATAACTAAACGATAATAGATTTACATGTTTCAAGTATCTACTGATTAATAAAGATTATGTTAAAGTAAAAGATTCATAGTCAATCAAACTGGATTCTTGGGATGAAAACGGATAGAAAATCATTGTAAACGGTTCAAAAATTTAACGAGTGATTGATGAATTATGAAAATTAAACAAATGACTTTCATTGCATTTACTGTTTGCTGTTAACGGTCTTTCCTCCTTTCTTCCTCGATATTCATTTTGATACAACATGATCAAACAAAGAGTAAAGATATACATCATCGCATTCAAGGACTCGTTTCGGTTGTATAAGATAATGCAATTCTTTTTACATTTGGTGTAAACTGTACTAAGTTTGGATTTTCCTTTTCCACAGACTTGGCAATTTTATATTAAGTGAGCTAAGTACCATTACCTTTAAGTTATCACCCACGCACTGTGCAACCGCTGAGGCTTTAGAGGAAGAACAGAAGCTTTTATGAGCATAAATAAGGCAAGATATATGAAGCAATTTGTCCCCTCAGGGATCTGTTACCCGCTGTTTGTACGTCTTTGATTTATATATCACTTTAAATATCAAAACTCCCCATGTGCTCAATTTCAGAGGTAAATCGTGCAGTTGACGGGTAAGTTTATTGTATAGCTATATATTTCTGATTTTAATGTGATTTTTTTTTCCAAAAGCATCACTGGATATGCAGTATTCGTTTCACATCAAAAGATAACGAACTCGAACAACACCGTCAATTCACATATGACTAAGATATGAGTCCTTCCAAGCAAAATACTAATTTCACTCTTTTGACGAGATTACCTTATATACTGTTGATAATGTATCAAATTTTAGTGACGTGCCTTCAAGGGCCGATTCCTACTGTACAGTTCGTTTTCGTACTTATATGGTACCTTTACGTTCCAGCAAAATGTCAGTTTGTTCACACTATGTTTCAGATACGTTCCGTCTGGATACAGCTGTTGCTGCGATGCGGTGCCAAAAATAGATTACTATAAAGCAGCTCACTGCAACAGCATTACTTATTGATGACGAAAGTGCCAGAATGAAGAGGAAGTTGGAGGGAGAATACTGGACTATCCATAAATAATTACTAGACTGTGAAAAAAAGTCTTACCAGTATTTTCGAAGGTCAATATTTCAGTTCAATTATCAAGCTCAGAAAGTTTAAGATAATCTGTTTAAGGCCAATACTAACCTTCGAGTAAAATGTATTTCACCAGTGCAGAGACTGGCTGTTTGCCTCAGATAAAAATGATCAAACTTAATGTGTTATGCACTCAAGATTTTATTATACAGATATTATCATTACCTTAAACTTTTATTACACAAAGCTATTATTCATTTATCATTTTATTGCACAAATAATAATAATAATAATAATAATAATAATAATAATAATAATAATAATAATAATAATAATAATAATAATAATAATAAAAACAATGATAAAAATTATAATAATAATAATAATGATAATAATAATAATGATAATAATAATAATAATGATAATAATAATAATAATGATAATAATAGAGAGAGAGAGATAGAGATAGATAGATAGATAGAGAGAGAGAGAGAGAGAGAGAGAGAGAGAGAGAGAGAGAGAGAGAGAGAGAGAGAGAGAGAGAGAGAGAGATGTTATTCCAAGGTTTTCCTTCGTTTTCCCCAATAACTAGTATATTTCAAATGTCTCAATGAAACTTCAATCCCTTTTTTCGTAGATATATGATTTAATATAATTTGAACGGGGGATGCAGAAGTGTAGAACTGAATACGAGTATGAGTAAACCTAAGATAATATCCAAAGGTAAAGACAACAAATGAGAGTTATAGACGAACCTCTAGATGTGTATTATGAATACACGTACTTGCAGCATATAGTAAATGTTTCCCCAGAACATGAGACCTGAATCAAAATAATTAAAAGCATGGGATGGAGAGCTTTTGATAACCAAAATGTTAATATGAACAATAGAATGCTGCTCTCTATGAAGAAATATATTGAATCAGACGTTCCTACCAGAATCAATTTATCTATCAGAAACTTGGAGTAGTTAAACCTTAGAACATAAGCTAGTTACAATTCGAAGTTCTTTCGAAAGAATAATGATGGAAAAAACACTAGGTTATAGAAAATGAACAATATGGATACGAGAACAAACTAAAGTAGAAGATTAAATAACAACATTTAGAAAAAAAAAGAAGAAATGGACAGGGGCAGGACATATAAGGAGAATGGCAGAAAAAAGATGGGCATTAGGAAGAATTGAATGGATCCCTAAAGATTGCAAAAGAAGCAGTGGACGGTGTCCAAGACCATGATTGACGAACAATATGCTGGTATACACTGGCATAGTAAGACCATCAACAGACGCGAGTGGAAGATAATGTCTGATGTCTTTGTTTTGTAATGGACTAATAACTTCTAATGATGTATATATATATATATATATATATATATATATATATATATATATATATATATATATATATATATATATATATATATATCTATATATATATATATATATATATATATATATATATATATATATATATATATATATATATATTTATATATTTATATATATATATATATATATATATATATATATATATATATATATATATATATATATATATATATACATATATATATATATATACATATATATATATATATATATATATATATATATATATATATATATATATATATATATGTGTGTGTGTATATATACAGTATACACACACACACATATATATATATATATATATATATATATATATATATATATATATATATATATATATATATATATATAT
>NC_090733.1:51651280-51656280 GCF_036898095.1 Palaemon carinicauda
AACTGGTCCATTTTGTCTAATAGAGGGGTAGAAGGTGAAGATGTCAAGGTTGACAGCTCAAGAGCCGGCACAGACAGAAGCATTTCCGATACGACATTGTCAACTTCTTCCGGGGGGTGCCTTCCTGCTCTCCATCCCGAAGGCTATCTGGACGCAGGGAGGTGCGAATCGTGCCTAGGGCACCACTATTTCCCTACTTACTTTCGGGAATAGTAAGCTACGCATCCTATCATTAGGTAGGTATGGTCCCAGAGAGATCTTCTGGAACCCTCTTACCCAATTGCGTAGTTTCTGACGTGCCGCATCCCTAGACTCCATTGACTTGGGATTATCAAAACCTTCAGACACTAATGTTCGACTGATATTGCAAACTTGGGGGTCCCAATATTGCAGGGATTCTAAAATAATATTGCGGGGGGCATGAAACCTGCATGCATTTGACAGTAAAAGTGCTTACTCTTAATATTGCAGAAGACTGCAACACATTTCATCTGGGGTTCCTCCTGTAAAGAAAGGAAAGCAGAATGAGTATACAATTGATTATCTCACCTAAAAAGCAATATGTAATAGTCCTCTATTAATTATATTAGCTTAGGATAGTAAGCTAGAAAGGAATAGTGGGAGACACATACTTGTGTATCCCTTGCAAGCAATTTCTGTAACCTCCCCTCAGTATTAAATATAAAGAGTTTCCTTTATCAAGGTAACTCGAACGAAGGGGTTCTAACCCCTAGGGGAAGAAAAAGAGTACATTGCCACTGCCCCTTCTAATTATTTAATACTATGGGGTAAAGATAACTGATTTCTAATCAGAGTATTGAAGGAGTTCTATTCTTTCAATATAGGTTTGGTCTCAGTAAAAGCCTGCACAAGGGTACCCAAGATATGTTAGAAATTAACTACTGTATAATCACACTATGGTTTTCTGTTTGCAGCATATACTATATTGCAAAATACTGGCTACTGTATAATTATATATTGTAGTTCAGCAAGTGTACTGCCGGTATGGCTAGCATCTAGCGGCACGGTCCAGCCGGCATGACGCCGACTGGACTAGGAAATATAAAAGACACATATTTGTGTATCCTACCCAGCCCATTTGCTGTGGCCTTCCCTTCCAATATTAAAACCATAGAGTTTCCTGATCAGGGAAGCTCAAAGATAAGGGTTCTAACCTTTAACGATAGAAAGTGTACTACCACCGGCCCTTTAATTTATTCAATCTTGTAAGGTAAAACGTAAACTGATTTCTGATCAGAATATTGAAGAAATTCTATTCCTTTAATATAGAATTGGTCTCAGCAAACACCTGGGCAAGGATACCCAAGATATGTTGGAAAATAACTACTAGTATAATATATACAATAGTTTTCTTTCTGCAGTATATACTATACTGCAAATATACTGACTACTGTATAAACAAATACTGTAATCCTGCCGGCATATAGCCGGCATAGCTAGTCCCTGCCGGCACAGCCCGGCCAGCATGCTATCTGAAAGAGAGAGAGAAAGCATGGATTGAAGGACTGCCTAATTAGTGTGTATGTATACACTAAATAAGGATGTAAAAATATAATTTACTGCCTTCACCAGAAAGAAGTTTCAAATGGAAAGGGAGAAAGCATCATTCAGGCTTCCATCCAACCACCAGTACCATCTCCGGGAAAGTCCGGCCAGCATATGGCCGGCAGGCAAGCACCCGGCAGCACTGGTACAGTCGGCAAGCCGCCAGCTGAGTCAGTACCTGTCGGCGCCGGCCCGGGGCTAGTACCCCAGCAACAGGACTTGTTGCCGGCAGTGCAAGGGAGGACTGAAGAACTTTGGTGACAGAAGAGACTCCCTCCAACAGCCATCATGGCTGCCGGCAGCCGCCATAGCCGCCAGCAGCCGTCATGGCCGCCGGCAGTTGTCATGGCCACCGGCAGCCAGCATAGCCACCGGCAGCCGTCATTGCTGCCGGCAGCCGTCATTGCTGCCGGCAGCCGTCATAGCCGCCGGCAGTTATCATGGCTGTCGATAGCCGGTATGGTCGTCGGCAGTCGACATGGCCGCCGGCAGTCGGCATAGCCGCCGGGAATCATCATGGTCGCCGGCAGTTGTCCTAGCCGCCGGCAGCCGGCATGTCCGCCGGCAGCCGGCAATTCCGCCGGCAGCTATCATTGCCGCCGCCGGAAGCCGGAAGTCAGATAACAGCTGTTATGTAGGAGCCCGGCCGACCCCACAACCCGCCGGCAATCGATGAGATTGCAGAACGTCGGCCCAAAGAGTTGCGATGGCAAGGCCATCACGAAAGGACAGAGGGGGGAGGGAAAAGGGTCGTGTATGAGATGTGGAAGGAGCCGGCAAGGTTGGCAGTCCTACCACACCCCTAAGAAACTCTGTTTCAGTATCGGCGCCATCCTAGGCGGCAGGAGAATATCTATTCTCCAGCCTAGGGTCTGCCAATACAGTTAAGGGGACAGCGACAGTGCTGGTTCCTCTCAACAAGGGAGAAACAGAGTTTCAGAGCCGGCGCCATCCTAGGTGGCAAAAGAATGTCTATTCTTTAGCCTAGGGTCTGCGAAAACAGGACTAGTCTCCTAGACCGCAGGGAGAAGGTAGCGGCATCGTAAAACCACTTCAAGTGCGGCCTAGGGAGGACTAGCCTCCTATGCCGGCAGCCTAGCCAGCAGGGGAATGATTATTCACTCTGCCGGCCAGCTGCCAGAAAAGACCAAATACTCTGAGGCTCTGACCGAAACCCAAAGCCTGCTATCTGTCAGCCAAGGGAAGAGAGAGAAAACACTAGTCCAGTCAAACCTGAGTGTCTACCCAAAGGCTAGACTAACTAGGGTTGTATCCAAAGGCTACACTCAGAGGGAAGGAGAGATTAACCTTAAATCTCCACTGGAGATGAGTATCGTTTTATATGATAATTCTAGGAGATATCTATCTCCGCGTGAATTGATAAAACGATACACGAGGGTAAACGGGGAAATGTCTGAAAGTATACTACATCGCCTAGGTTAGGTTATCTAGGCAAGATGAAATCTCGGTTACCTAAATCACCGAAACTCTAACGTATACGATCGACATAGAAAAAGGAAAAGTTATGCATACTATAAATATCTTTATAAGTGTAAAATGCCTAAATAGCTTTCATAATTAATTAATTAATACTATTTCAACCGGGAATGTCGTTCTACTAACTAAATAACACATGCCTAACGAACGACAGCGCCTATGGCGCCTCCGGTAACAGGCCTAGCTCCTAAGGACAATAAATTACTCTAAATTCACTGTGAAACAGGAGCTGAAATATACACATTGTAAAGAATCAATACTCAACTTTAGAAAGGCAAAAGCAGCTGGAGATTGCATAATAATCCTAGCAGAATCAATCGAAAAAGTTAGATCAACACTGAACACCAACATACGAATTCGCTACAAAATTAGGAATGTCCGGCATCTTGGATATGGTGCCATCTTGATATTCAATAGTAGCATGGGAAATAGAGTAACCTTGATAACGGCTCCCCTTCCAAAATTGCCACTCTTCCCCCTCAAAGCAAAAATGCTATTCGGGGTGAAGATCGCTATGTGTCATATCAAGATATACGTCCCTTGATTTATGCGATATCCTTAAGAGAATGTTAAGGATATTCGTGCCAGGAGTTAGAATTCTGGAGACCTAAAGATAAATTCTCTGGGAATATCACTGTAGTTTATTTATCCCTTGGAAGCTACTATTAGGAACCTTCCATCAGGATGACCTGGCTTAAGCCCAAAAAAAGCTTTATAGAATCAGTTACGCAAATATCCGGGGCACATATGTCCGGTGACGCAATTGTCCGCGGACGCAATTATCGGGGACGCAAGTGTCCGGGACGCATATGTCCAGTACGCAAATGTCCTAGAACCTATTAAGATATGCCTTTCATTGGATTTTATTTTTAAGGAATGTTCATTATGATAAATAATTAACGATGTTTCGTTATAAATTTTCAAAGCAGGACGAACTGAATTTATATTACCATTGACTAAATCCAATGATAATTTAAAGACAGCTTGTCATGTAATGTATTTTTTGGTTCATACGTGCCTCATAATGCGCTTATATTTCCTATATTCTATATTGTAGTCTTACAATTTCAGTGATGTTACGGTAAATCGCATTAAAGAAAGTACAAGGTAATTTGAATTTAACTTGTCATGTACTCTATATCTTATTCTTTTAATGCACAGATAGATGATATCTCTAATTATTACTTTTACAGTTTTCGTGAGGAAAAGGCAAATTCCGATGTATATATATATATATATATATATATATATATATATATATATATATATATATATATATATACTTATTAATATGTATCAGTTTGATACTGGCTAGAACCCACTTTAAATATTGAATGATTATACTACAAGGTTGAAAAATAAATATATTTATTTATCACTGAAATAATACCCATTGATAAATTCTCCTGTCATTCAATCTCTACACATCAGGTGTGATAAATTAAGTTTTTTGAGGGAGGCCATTTCTTTTATCATCAGGGTTTGGACATGAAATTTTCCGATTTTAATCATAACATTTTGGGTACCTACAGTCGTAATTTTGACAGTTGTAATGTATTCTATTGCGTTCAAATCCTACCAAAGAGTTTTGGCTTGCGAAACTCTAGCCGGGACCACGCTGGGGCAGCAGAGAGCTCATCCCAGACCACGGTAGTAGCATAGTGGCATTCCACAAGGTAAGGAGGTATCTATCTATCTATCTATATATATATATATATATATATATATATATATATATATATATATATATATATATATATATATATATATATATATACATAATATATATATATATATATATATATATACTGTATAGTATATATATATATATATATATATATATATATATATATATATATATATATATATATATATATATATATATACATACATATATATATATATATATATATATATATATATATATATATATATAT
>NC_090733.1:51658780-51671280 GCF_036898095.1 Palaemon carinicauda
TTTCCGCCTCTGACCATCCAATTCTGTGACTTGACCCTAAAGCCGGCCATACACGCAGAGGACTGACCGTGCGGTTTGTCCTTAAGGACTGGAGCGACACTCCAATCCTGTGAGAAATGACCACACACGCTACGGACTAGCCTGCTTATTTTAAGGGGATTGGGCACCCAGGATAGGCCCACATGGTTATGTTTTTAGTACTTGTTAATTAAATTTGGTACGTGACCGGGTATCAAGTACAATTGGTAGCCTACATCTTATTTTGAAAATGCCAAATTTGGGTACATTCTACTTTCTTTATTTTTCATATGATATAAATCTATGGAATCCGACTTGAAATAATCATATGTAGGAAGGTGATAGGCATTCTCTGTCGGCTACTACCTGGTAGGGATTTGTCTGCTATGATGTTAATGTACTTATTTCTCTTGAAGTCATTATAGGATTACCTTTTCCATTTATGCCCATTAATCCTAGGGTCCAAGTGTCTCCTGGGAGGAATACACTAAATGGATGTTTAGACCTATCTGGAGATTATCTCATGCTTAAGCACTAATGCACATTTAATTAGGCGTATATACTTGTTTTCGCGTTAATTTATAGAAATTGGAAACGATTGTGTTTATATAGGCTGAGAGAAAATGTGAGAGGGATATACATATGTTAATAGAATTATCAGTAGCTACTTAATTTATCCTCTATCCATATTTTACACCTTCGTTTTTTTATATGAAGAGAATTCATAAAACTTAATCAGAATATTATTTTTCCCCCTTTTGTTTCAGCATCTGTTTATTATCAGAATACAAGATACTATTGCATGAATAAGACAGAAGACTGTGTGGTTTTAAAGAGAAAATATATTAGGGAAAAGGAGAGGAAATTTAAGGAAATCATAACTTGGTGAATGGAAATGTGAGGGGAAACACAAAAATAAAGAAAAATAAAATGCATAATATAACAAACTTGTAAAATGCAACCAGTTTATCTTTATAATGTAAAAAGGTAGTAGGCTGGCCAGGGCACCAGCCGCCCGTTGAGATACTACTGCTAGAGAGTTAAGGGGTCCTTTGACTGGCCAGACAGTACTATATTGGATCCTTCTCTCTGGTTACAGTTCTTTCTCATTGCCTACATAGACACCGAATAGTCTGGTCTATTCTTGAAAGATTCTCCTCTGTCCTCATACACCTGACCACACTGAGATTACCAAACAATTCTTCTTCATCCAAGGGGTTAACTACTACAATGTAATTGTTCAGTGGCTACTTTCTTCTTGGTAAGGGTAGAAAAGACTTTACCTATGGCAAGCAGCTCTTCTAGGAGAAGGACACTACAAAATCAAACCATTGTTCTCTAGTCTTGGGTAGTGCTATAGCCTCTGTACCATGGTCTTCCACTTTCTTGGGTTAGAGTTCTCTTGCTTAAGGGTACACTCGGGCACACTGTTCTATATAGTTTCTCTTTCTCTTGTTTTGTTGAATTTATTATTGTATATATAGAAAATGTTTATTTTAATGTTACTACCCTTAGAATATTTTATTTTTCCTTGTTTCCTTTTCTTACTGGGCTATTTTCCCTGTTGGGGCCCCTGGGCTTATAGCATCCTGCTTTTCCAGCTTGGGTTGTAGCTTAGCATTTAATAATAATAATAATAATAATAATAATAATAATAATAATAATAATAATGAAGGGACGAAGTAAGTAAGACTTTACGCGTGAAAATACTGTAGGCGAGTCAACCCTGTCCTTCCCTAAACCCACAGCGCGACGCGCCAATCAGTTCAACATGCTGAAAGGACGACGCGACAGGCCTGGCTCGACAGGACTGGCATCAATAGGCCCCATACACGTTAAAGACTGACCGGTTCGCGCCAGTCGCTATGAAATCCGCGCGTCAGTCGCGTACGTGTATGGCCACCTTAACCAGTGAGAGGCCAAGGCATTATTAAGAGAACCCCTGGAGACGGTACCTGATGCTGTTTTAATCTGACTGGGATACTTTTGGATGTTTGGCCGACATAAAATAAGTTACACTCTAAACAAGGAATGCTATATATTACATTATTATAATATCCAGAACTATTCATATTAACATGTTTTTTTTTAATGTACTATTATATCTAAACACTACATCAATGTCTAGTTTTTTCAAAAGGGGTATAACTTCTAAAAAACAAACATGAAATAGCAAACAAAGCATATTATTAATTGTTTCCTTCCTTTTTAATTGGACACTATAAAATGTTTTCTTAGCTTTATTCATACATTTGTCTAAGAAATATTTGGGATAGCAAAGATTTTTTTTTTTTGTGAAGTCCTCAATGTAATCGGGGTTACAAATTCTAAATGCCCCAACGTACATGGAGGAAAAAACTGTATGCTTTATATTTTTAGTGACCGGAGTAAAAATGAACATTTGAAAAATTATTGGTAGGCTTTCTATATAAAGAAAACTTATATATATATATATATATATATATATATATATATATATATATATATATATATATATATATATATATATATATATATATATATATATATATATATATATATATATATATATATAACAAGGCTTGGAACCTGGTGCAAATAGAATGCTGTAAGGTTTTCATTTACGCAGTGTTTAAAACTAGTGCACGTTCTATCTAGTTTGTCCTTTAACATAAGAAAATATAACATCATTCAAGATCTTAATCGGGTTGCTAAGTTAAAACACGTCCAGCAATTAATTTTCCCAACTGGATTTGCCAATGAGACCAATTGTTACTCTGACATGATTTTCAAATAATTTTATTTTGATAAGGTTTTAATTAACCGGTCACACATTGAAATCATATAGATGTTGAAAATGTATCTATTTTTATGGCTATTGATTTGATCATTATTGTTACCGCCCGCCTGGTAGAGGGAATGTTTTCGGATTGCTGAAAATATCAGCGTGGATAACAATACTAAATAATTCATAAAAATTACTGATTAGAGTGCAAAAAATCCCAAATAAATAATATAGAATAAAATTCCTTTTAAAAATAAATAATTTCCTTCAAGTTCTTAAAATGGCTATTTGTACTCTAATTAAGGGCTCTTAGGATCTTTGGAATTGCACAAAACATTTTGAATTAGGTTTCAGGAACAAATGGACCTTGTTACATGCAACATTAGGGGTACCTGACGTCTTCGTCGTTCACATTTTCAATGCCCTCCACAATGGACATCAAGGGCGAGTCCATATCCTCCTCATCAGCTATTTCAGCATCACTATTTTCTGCATAGTTTGTGACGAGATACGCCATTGTTTTAGTGCGGCTATAAAAAAATATTTGCAAATAAACGATCAATACTTGCAAAGAAACCCCAACAAACAAACAAATATTTACACAACGGAATTTCACAGCGTTAGCTACAAGAACAAAGCATATATACTATTGGAAATTTAAATCTTGTCCTTTTAAATCTTCTTGCCTTTGAAAAATGATGCATGGCGGTCCAATAACGATAATGCATAAAATGTAAATAAAGGTCTTTTCACCAAAAAGATAGTTAAAACTACAGTATGAATTAACTTAAGTTAAGCTTTATTCCTATCGAAAAAATTTTCAGCACACCCTACTTTGGGGTCAGAAATTACATTTATAGACATCTTAAAAAGGATTAAGTAGCACTACTAAGTATACCGAGACCTAAAACTACTTTCACCTAAAGTATTGAACTAATAATAACACCACATTCGAAACACATCCTTATTCGAACTATAAAAACACTCTTCGTCCATAACACTTCATATTAGATCAATAAAAGGCACTTTTATACTTTTCCTTGGCGCGAACTTGCATTACCCGGCAAAGTACTGTGAGAGTGAGCCATGAGGCTGTAATTGAGAGGCTAGGTGAATGCAGCTAACTTAATTTCAACAGACAGAGAGTTTATATACAAGAGTTTTAAGAGAACGCAGGTCACAAAAATTAAAACAATATAATTCACGCAATGACAGGATTACACGCGTTATGTTAACAGTAAAGTGTAGAGTCAGATATACAATAAAAAAGAAAATACCAGTACATTGTATGTGTGCGTAAAACATGGCTCTCCCCCCCCCCCCCAAAAAAAAAGGCACACATGTGATATGGGGTACTCTGCTCTTGAAAGGTGTACTGTAGGCAGGCCATTTTGCCGGAGATATGCATCTTTAAGGTGATCAATGGAGACCCAGTCATTCTTGCCATGAATACTGATTACAAAAGCCTTCAGCTTGTGATGGATCGCGAGGAAATGGCCCATGTAAGGGAACATTACCTGTAGCTTACTAGTGTCATTGCACAGGAAAACGTACATTGAAGAGTGCAAATCTGTTAGTACGTGTTGCTTAGCTGGGTGATTGTAAGTCTGGTGGCAAGGAGGAAATTTTCCCACAACATGATGTAGGCACTGGAGATTGTCAGAAGTAGTTGCGGACGGAAAAAAAAATAGCAGGGACGATCAATGGGTAGCCATACACCTTTTGAGCAGCCAAGTCATCCATACCATCTTTAGGAGTGGTCCTTAGTCAAAGGAGGACCCAGTGAAGCTGGGTAAAGCAGTTGGAGTCCTTGCAGCTGGCCATCAAAGCTGCTTTGAGGATGCCATGAAAACTTTCAACCATAGTATTGGCAGCAGGATTGTAGATGGTTGTCTGATGTGAGGGATTCCAAGGAGATTTGTTAATGATGTCTACAATTGAGAGGTGAAAGTGGTAATCCATTCAAAAGTAATATTGTTATGGGTACCATTTCTCACTATCTACCCTGAGAGTAAGGTACATGAGGAGGATGTTGCAGTTTTCATGGGAATGGCTTCAGGCCAGTGAGTGAAGGGATCTATGATGGTAAACAGGTAAGGATGTCCTTATGATGTGGGTAGGGGACTTACTACGTCGACATGAAAGGGCGCAAAACGACACTGAGGTTGATGAAAAATGCCCACTTCTGAATCCATGTGTCATTGTACTATTAAAGTTTGATATGGAGTACTGTACATGCATGAACCTGATCCTTAGCATCCTTAGTAATACCCGGCAAAATGTACTTCATCTTTAGGAGCAATGCAGTAGATCATCGCGAGGGATGTAGAAAGCCGTGAATGAAATCAAACACCTGTCGGCGCATGGGAGCAGTTATCCATGGTCGTGGTATAACGGTACTGACGTCATAGAGGAGGGTGGTGTTGGAGTCATCGAGGATAAAGTCTTCCCATTGGAGTTCTATGCAAGATGTCCTACATGCTTGGTACTCTGGATCTTTTGTTGGGCTTCTGCCAAGACATTGTAATCCAATCTCAGGTGAACTGCTGTTAATGTGTTTCTTCACAGGGCATTAGCACCGGGATTAATTTTACCCTGGAGGTCTTGAAGAGTGCAATTGTATTCAGTCACAGCGAAGAGATGTTAGGATTAATATGCGGACCAGGCATCCAAATGTGGAGTGAGGGCATACACCAGAGGCATGTGGTGCATGCAAAGGACGAAGGGTGTACCTTCTAAGAAATGAGGAAAGTGACAGGCAGAAAAATGCACCACCAGTAATTCATGGTCAAAGGTAGAGTAGCCGGATTCTGCAGTGGACAGTTTTCTATTGAAGAAATCCAATGATCGAGTACTGCATTAATAGTGATGTCACTGGCATTAGGGGAGAGAAGGAGAGGGGCAAGTTGCACGAGAACATTGAGAGCAGCTGTTGTTGATAGGGCATTCTTTACGTAGCAGATGGTCATTACTTAAATAGAACCACACTTCAGGTCTCTTGGCTTGCTCATGAGGGAAGCTTAAGAGGGGTAAAATTAGTGGCGATGGCTGGCCGGAAACGGGGTTAATAGTTGAGCATACACTAGAATTCTTGCATTGGTTTGACCATTAAGGACGTGGGTAAGCTTTAAACAGCTGTTGCCTTCTCAGTAGGGGAAGTAGACTCCTTCAGGGGTAATGAGGTGCACTAAGAACAATAATTTGATGGTGCCTAAGGTACCATTGTCATACCAGACTACAAGGCTGTTCTGTTGTAGGCGGTGGACCACAATGCGTAGGTGATGGAGTTGTTCTACTTTGGAGAAAGAGAATATAAGTATATTGTCCACTAACATACATAGAAGGGAAGGTCACCTTAGATGCCATCAGTAAGGCTTTGAAAAGTGTCCCAAGCTTTACAAAGGCCAAACCAGGAGTAATTGAAGGTGTTTATACCAAAGTGGGGGGTGATGGAATTTTGGAGATGTCTTCTGGGTTCATGGGCACCTGATAATACCACTTCAGGAGGTCGAGTTTGGAAAAAACCTTCGCACTGTGAAAGTATGTGGTCATGTTGGCTATGTTAGGGACGGGGTAGAAATCCAGTTCTGTCCGCATGTTCAAACGCCTGTAATCCTGCAATGCCGCAGGGTGCCATCTTTCTTCAGGACGATGTGTAAGGGTGACAACTATGGGCTTAAGGCCTTTAGGCAAATGACCATTTCTTCCATTTTGTTTAGAGGCTGCCAAATTATCCAGTGCCAGATGCCTGAATCGGGCAAAGAATGGCGCCCAGTCCTCCTGATAAATACTATGTTTTGCAGGAATCATGGGCGTTTGGCGAAATTATGAATGGAAAACTTCCAGGTATTACGTGAGGCAGTGGGTGTAAGCATAAGTTATGTACTGATGTCATGAGCAAGGTCGGAGGGGAGGTGTCGACAAGTAAGAGTCTCTGTTGATTAACAGTCGGTGAGTGACATCAACAAAGAGGTAGAAATGTAGGGGGAGATCTGCACCAAACATTGGCAATCTAACGTCAGTAATGGAAACTTTGGCGCTTCCAAACAATAATGTAAGGGTTTCATAACTGTGGGTGGGCCTCGTAGATCCATTGGCAGCTACCAGGCCATTTCTTGAAGAGCATCTGTGTTTACCAACAATTGCACGTCCGTATCTGTATCATGTAAAAGTAAAAGCTTAATGACAGGGGAGGCCACAGCCACAAGTGATGGCCTACTTAAAAGTTTTTTGACCAGCTGTTGGGTGTCATTCAGCAAGTGTCTGTGAAGGAGTAGTGGGTAGTGGGCGGCTTTTTCACCGCTCTGGTACGCCACGTAGTAGGTGTCCGTGTCTTACCGGACTCACCTCATCTTTGATTGATTTTGAATAGTTTTCCACTTTGTAATGAGTGGCGGCATTGATGGCGGTCTTGAAGGTGGTGAAGTGGCTCTTCATAAGGGCATCTACTTTGGTCATCAGAGCCATCATGGAAAAAGAATGACATTGGTTATGGCAACTCATACAGATTTGGGTAAGCATCTAACTCAAAAAGCAAAATGTAGCTTCACCTCCCGAGGAGAGCTGTCTGCAGCAGTTTGCAGGCAAGCGATACTGGTCATTTCCCTGAGGACGAGCAAATCCTTTTGGTCCCCTATTGGTTGTTGAGAGATCTGGAAAAGTTTGGCCATACGGATGGATGACTATGGTGACTAAAGCTCCAAAGCCAATCGGAGAATTCCAGAACAGTGTCCTCGGTGATTTCCACGAGAACATAGTGTGCTTTAGTGAAAATTTCATATTGGTCAAATGGAAATGCCCTTGAAAAGAGAATTTAACAGTACAAGAAAATGTCAGATATTTAAGATAAGAATACCATTTTTGCACACATTAGTTATAAAATCATTGTTAATTAGTAATATTCAAAGACATTAGTTAATTGAAATAACTCAGGAGAAAGAAACATCATAGAGTGCAGTTTCAAAGAGAAGCCTTTGATAACAACTTTCATATTGGACATGGAATGTACAAACTTGATTCTCTACCACTTGTGTGTCACACGATCGTACATAGTAACGACATTTTTCTTTTTTGTATATATTATTCTTTGCATCTTCACTCTCCCCTAGCACTGACAGCAACTTGTATTAACATATCTGCCTATTTCATTGTTGACTGTTAACAGAACCAGTTGCCGGTTGGACAAGAAATAGCATGTTTGTATTTTGTGACCTTCTTGCCGGGACCTAGTATGTATATATACCCAATGTGTCTATAATAAAGTACTCAATTGTATTCCTCTTACCTTTGGTTCAATATTTCTCTTAGCACGTCACAATTCTTTGATATGCAAAGATATTTACAAGCAATATAAAAAAAAATTAACCACTTGATGTGAAATTGAATGTACCTCAAATTATAAATACCACTATGAAATTATTATTTATACCGAAGGTAGCATTCACAAGGAGGTAGAAATATTTCATAAATTATACATTATTGCTCTTTCACTATCTATTCTAAGGTTAGATATAAGAATTTAATATTATTATTATTATTATTATTATTATTATTATTATTATTATTATTATTATTATTATTATTATTATTATTATTATTATTACTACTAGCAGAGCTACAACTCTAGTTGGAAGAGTGAGATGCTAGAAGCCCAAGGGCTCCAACAGGGAAAAATAGCCCAGTAATGAATAAGGAAATATATAATCAATATCAGAAGTAATGTAAAAAAAAAATAGATTATTAAAAAAAAAAAAACATTAACAACACTAAAACAGATATTTAATATATAGACTAAGTCAGCCTATTCAACATAAAAACATCGGCTGCAAGTGTGAACTTTTCAAGTTCTACTGATTCAACTAGCCGATTAAGAAGATCATTCCACAACTTGGTCACAACTGGATTAAAACTTCTTGAATACTGTGTAGAATTGAGCCTCATGACGGAGAAGTCCTAACTATTAGAATTAACTGCATTCTTAGTATTACGAACTGGATGGAACTGTCCAGGAAGATCTGAATGTAACGGATAGTCAGAATGACGAAAAATCGTATACAATATGCGTAATGAACTAATTGAAAGATGGTACCAAAGATTAATATCTAGATAACGAATAAGAAACTTAATAGACCGTAAGTTCCTGTTCAACAAATTAAGATGAGAATCAGTAGCTGAAGACTAGATAGGAGAATGATACTCGAAACAGGGTAGAATGAAAGAATTAAAACACTTCTTCAGAATAGATTGATCACCGAAAATCTTGAAAGGCTTTCTCAATAAGCCATTTTTTTGTGCAATTGAAGAAGACACAGACCTAATGTGTTTCTCAAAATTAAATTTGTTGTGCAGAAATCGCACCTAAAATTTGAGAAGTCTTACAAACTAAAGAAACATTATCAATACTGAGATCTGTATGTACATGAGCTACTCTCCTTAACCTACTTACAATCATACTTTGACTTTTGGTAGGATTCAACTTCATGCTCAATAATTTGTGCCATACACTAATTTTAGCTAGATCTTTATTCAGGGATTCAGCAACCCCAGATCTACCTTCATGAAAGGGAATTGATGGAAAGAGAGTAGCATCCTCTCCCTTTGCCGTAAGCTTATTTATATGTATGTAATTGTTCATGTTGCAATGGTTTTATGTGCATAACAGTATATATGCATGGTAATTATGTATACAAACATGTATATGTAAGTGTATGTATGCATCTATGTATGTATATATATATATATATATATATATATATATATATATATATATATATATGCATTGGCCTATGTATAGGTATTTTTGTGCGTGTGTGTATGTACACTTATATATATATATATATATATATATATATATATATATATATATATATATATATATATATATATATATATATATATAATATATATATATATATATATATATATATATATATATATATATATATATATAAATCTATATATACATACATACATATATATATATATATATATATATATATATATATATATATATGTGTGTGTGTGTGTGTGTGTGTGTGTGTGTGTGTATACACACACACACATATATACATATATATATATATATATATATATATATATATATATATATATACATATATATAAATCTATATATATATATATATATATATATATATGTATATATATATATATATATATATATATATATATATATATATATATATATACACACACATATATATAGATATATATATATATATATATATATATATATATATATATATATATATATATATATATATATATATATATAGATATGTGTGCATGTATGTATATATGTATGTATATGTGTGTGTGAGTGTATGGATAGGTTTGTTTATATACATATGATTTTGCTTATGTGTTTGTATGGATAAGGCTAACCCTATCATTATAAAGGAAATGAATTGAAAGCCTAAGTAAAATTTACCTGCGATCCGAAGTTACCCTTCCTGGTATGTGTACAAACATGTATATGTAAGTGTATGTATCTATATATATACTGTATGTATTGGCATACGTGTGGGTATTTGGGTGTTTCTGTATATATATATATATATATATATATATATATATATATATATATATATATATATATATATATATATATTTATATATATATATATGTGTGTGTGTGTGTGTATATATAGAAAGGCTTTTTTATATACATAGGATTTCGCTTATGTATTTGTATGGATACTGCTAACCCTATTGATATAAAAGAAATGGATAGGAAGCGTAAGCAAATTTGCCTGTCATCTGTAAAGACCCTTCCTGGCAGGTTACTAATAAGTCGTGAACTCCTCCCAGAAACCCCTGATAACATCCAAGTTAGCTGGTTTGGGGTGTCCTTATTGTTCTATAAATATCTCTATGAATGTTGGTACGTTTAATGTAACATAAAATGGTACATTACTTATTGTCCATCTTTCATCTGCCATTCCCATTATAAGTCCTGGTCATGCAGTTGCTAATGTTATGTTTTCATAGGTGTGTATTTTTTACCTTTTGCAACTTTTCTGTGGTGAAGGTTATGTTTTACAGGCGCTTATTTATTTGTTTGTATGTTTGTGCTTTTGTGATTCGCATAACTCAAAAACTATTTGACCGAATCTTATGAAATTTGGGGAAATGATTGGCCATGTTTCAAGGACAATTTGATTACATGTCAGGAGGGATTTGGTCAAAAGTCAGGGTCAAGGTAATGAAGAGGTACAAAACCTCTTATTGCTGTATCCTGGTCAATTTTTACCCAATTTTCACTAAACTAGTGGCAAGTGTGCATAACTCAATTGCGTGTCTCGTGATTTAAGAGCGACTGGATCAAAGGCCAAGTCAAAAAACGTCTTTTTGCTATATGGTGGTAATTTTTTATCTGATTTGCATGAAACTAGAACCAAGAGGTGCAGAAGTAAATTGTCTATCTTGTAATATGAAACATGGTCATGGTTGAGGTCACAAAAAGTAAAAAAAAAAAATTTTTTGCTATATCGTGGCAATCATCCAATGATAGGTTGATTAAATTTTTGGAGTGATTGGGTCAATAGTCAAAGTCAATGTCACAAAAAAGTCAAAAACGTCTTTTTGTTATATTGTGGTAAATTTTCACCCGATTTGCATAAAACTAGTGCCAAAGGATGTATAATCAAATTGCTTACCCTATGATATACAGCAAGATATAGTGATATCAGTATCCTCATTAGTAATTTTTGGCCGAAACGTTATGGGTTAATGAACTTGGAGAAAGTGCTTGTTTTGTTTTGTCATTATGCAGCAACTGTTATCCAACTTTAAGTCCATGATGGCCGATTTTGATTACAGATGTGTTTTGGGATCAAACACCCCCATCATCATCAGTTTTTTATTTCGTGACTGTTACGGGGTTGATCATTCAAGAGATGAGTCAACATAAACAGTAGATGGTTTAAGTATTTATTTACAATACATAGAACATCAAACATGATAATGAAAGTTTATATTAACTAAAGAACTAGATATGCAATTAATAATGTTTGAATTTAAAACCAATACAAACACTGAATAAATAATAAGCAAAAATTTCAGCAGAAAACTATTAAACACCCCCCCCCCCCACACACACACAAAAATATGAATGACAAGTTTCTAAGGGTTAAATTTTGTTGATTTAATGAAATAGATTTTATTATGATCTTAATTCAAATGCTGGATCTTCATGGAATAAGGGTGGTTTAAACTTCAGATGTCAGATATTGCTGAGATATAGCATCAAGTTCAAGTAACACAGTTATTCTTGGTTGTAAGAATATAGGTAATCCAGTACATTGGGTGTGAAGATTGATGATATCTAGATATGTCTCCTAGGAGGTTTCAAAGTTAATGAGGTAATTGGTAGTAATCCAGAAAACGTCTTTCTTCCATGAATGACCAGATCAAAACCACACTGTTGAAGAATGCCTGCGACATGACGTCAATTCTCTTGCCTCCGAGGGTCATCAAATCAAACTAAACCATTCCTGACCACCACACCCCCCCAAAAAAAGGAAAAATAGATAAAAAAATGCACCAACTAGTGAACACCAAATTAAATTATTAAAACAATTTCAAATGTTTAAAAAAAAAATCCTTTGTTAATAAAGTAATGAACATAATTTAAGAAAGTAGTATGTGACAGAGACAAAGGTGGTGATGGTGAAAGCATGCATTCTAACAAGTGGGGGTT
>NC_090733.1:51678780-51681280 GCF_036898095.1 Palaemon carinicauda
ATTTATATGAAATCCCAAGCAGACTGGAATGGGATTTTGCATGATCTTTTGTGCTTAAATTGGTCACAATTATATAATATTGTAGATCCTGTTGTCCCTTTGAATGAGATTCTAGTCAACATAATTGATAGGCGTATCCCTTCCCATGTGCTAAGGTACCGAGTGAAGGACAAACCGTGGTTCAATGATGATTGCAGACGTGCTTATTTGGAGAAGCAGGAGGCCTATCACCTTTGGAAGGGTAACAGATCAGATTTGACCTGGAACAACTATACTCAGCTTCGAGCTTTTGCTCAGAGTTTATGCCTCAACTGAAAAGGAGTACAATTTAACCATAAAAGAAACACTTTCTGGTACAACTCAGAAACATAAATGGTGGTCTACCCTTAAATCTGCACTCTTTCATGTAGATGCAACACTTCCTCCTTTACTTAAACCAGATGGCTCAGTCACTCACTGTCCAATGGAAAAGGCAACCCTTTTGGCTGATGTTTTTGACAGTAAACAGAGTAATGGAAAACTTGAACTTCCTCATCCCTGTTTTCCTGAGGCTAAACTAACTAGTTTAGCTTTTCGATCTCGTGAGATTAAAGCTCTGTTGGTGGACCTTGATGCTTATGGAGGTGTAGACCCAAATGGTATTTTTCTTTTGTTTTTTTATAAAGACAGCAGATTTCTTAGCTCCAAAGTTCTGTTATTTTGTGCAAGTTAGCAAGAAGAGGAGCTTTTAACACTTGTTGAAGAATTGGTAATGTTACTCCTCTATGGAAATGTGTTTGTGGTAGCTCAAGTCCCACTGATTACCGCCCAATTTCCATAACTCCCATATTATCTAAAGTTTTTGAACGTCTTCTGGCACAACGTCTTAATAAGTTTGCTGAAAGTAATCATCTACTCCCTAATTTGCAATTTGGTTTTCGTAAAAGCCTTGGAGCATGTGATGCCCTTCTTACAATCTCCAATGTTGTACAGAAATCCCTTGATTATGGTCAGGAAGTTCGTATGATTGGCCTTGATTTTAGTTCTGCCTTTGACCGTGTTAATCATGAGGCCCTTGTTTTCAAACTGAAACAGTTAGGAGTGGGTGGGTCGTTTCTTAGCATTATTATTGATTTTTTAAGTAATAGATCTCAAAGAGTTGTTGTTGATGGGCACCATAGTGATTATAGGAATGTGATATCCGGTGTTCCACAGGGTAGTGTTTTTGGCCCATTACTTTTCATACTATATACACATGACATGTGGTTTGAACTAGAAAACAAGCTGGTTGCATATGCAGATGATGCTACTCTTTTTGCATCAATTCCATACCCTGAATGTAGACCTGGGGTTGGTGAATCCCTTAATAGAGATTTAGCTAAAATTAGTGCATGGTACAAATTATGAGGTATGAAGTTGAATCCTAATAAAACTCAAAGTATGATTGTAAGTAGGTCAAGGAGGGTGGCTCCTCAACATCCGGATCTCAGTATTGATGTTTCTTTAGATTTATATGACTCTTTCAAAATTTTAGGTGTGATTCTCGACAGCAAATTTACTTTCGAGAAACATTGAAGGTCTGTGTCTTCTTCAATTGCACAAAAAAAAATAGCCTTATTGAGAAAGTCTTTCAGAATTTTCAGTGATCAATCTATTCTGAAGAAGTGTTTTAATTGTTTCATTCTACCTTGTTTTGAGTATTGTTCTCCTGTCTGGTCTTCAGCTGCTGATTCTCATCTTAATTTGTTGGACAGAAACTTACGGTCTATTAATTTTTTTATTCCTGATCTAGATATTAATCTCTGGCACCGTCGTTCAATTAGTTCATTATTCATGTTGCATAAGATTTTTCATAACTCTGACCATCCTTTACATTCAGATCTCCCTGGACAATTCTATCCTGTTCTTAATACTAGGCAGGCAGTTAATTCTAATAGCCAGGCCTTCTCCATCATGAGGCTCAATACTACGCAGTACTCTAGAAGTCTTATTCCAGCTGTTACCAAGTTGTGGAATGATCTTCCTAATCGGGTTATTGAATCAGTAGAACTTCAAAAGTTCAAAGTTTGGAGCAAATGCTTTTTTGTTGACCAGGTGGACATGAGTCTTTTTATAGTTTATTTATGACATATTTGTTTTTGATGTTGTTAATAGTTTATAAGTAACATGTCTGTTTTGAGGTTGTTACTTTTTTAGAATGATTTATTGTTATTTTGTTCTCTTCATTTATTTATTTCCTTATTTCCTGTCCTCACTGGGCCATCTTTCCCTGTTGGAGCCCCTGGGGTAATAGCATCTTGTTTTTCTAACTAGGGTTGTAGCTTGGATAATAATAATAATAATAATAATAATAATAATAATAATAATAATGATAATAATATATATATATATATATATATATATACTATATATATATATATATATATGTGTGTGTGTGTGTGTGTATATATTATATATATATATATATGTATATATATATATATATATATATATATATATATATATATTTACATATATATTA
>NC_090733.1:51703780-51706280 GCF_036898095.1 Palaemon carinicauda
TTTTTCGTTTCCTTTTTGTTTCTCTTCATTATAAAGTTCACGCCACTTCCCGCATCGTTCACTCCAGTTCACGCCAGTTCCCGTACTGTTCACTCCAGTTCGCGCATCATTCACAACTATTTCACGACTATTTTGTGCGTGCCAATGCGTGCCACAAACTTTAAACATTTCAAAGTTCTGGGCACGCATGGCACGCACTGGCACGCCACTTCCAGCACTGTTCACGACATTTTCACGACTCGTTCACGCGAGTTCGCGCATCAATGCGTGCCAGTGCGTGCCACGAATGCGGGCAAGTGTCAGGTACCCTTAACAGATATTGTGTCTAAAGTGTTGTACTCCTGGTCTGTCAACTTCTATTACTATCTTACTTTATTACATAATATGTTTCTTGGAATTAGCGTATGCTTTGAATTCCCTCTTTCTATTTCACAAAAACAACTTCTAGTACTATTTCAAATGTCTTTTCGGTGCCGTTATAGTATGTGGCCTACCTTTTTGGATCTGTTATAGTATGTGGCCTACCCGGTTTAAATGTGTCCTTACCTTAGGAAGAGTTTGTATATATATATATGTAATGAAATCAATTATTTTTCACAATTGTTTAATATCTAACAATACAATTTTAAAAGAATAATCTAAAAACAAAAACATATGCATATACATAAAATACTAAAAGAATTTTTACTCAGTTTTCAAGTATTAAAATTTTCTAAAAATACAATTTGACCTCTTTTTAAAACAGAAACTTTTGCTGAACACACTTCGCGGCAGTAATTAAACCAGTCCACTATTGTCGTAGGAGACCTTCCTGTAATAGTTTGCACTGTATCCACGTCCATGGAAAGAGTCCATAGATACACTAATTCCATAATTTTGCACAATGAAAGGCAACTATTTAACTTGCAATTCAGATCTGTATATGTGAAAAAATTGTTGCCAGTTCGAGTAGATCTGGTTGCCTGGCATCCTTTTCTTTTGCATCGCCAAACCATTCTATCTTGTCCACGGGATTTTTTATTAGTAAGCCTCATAGGACCATCACATTTCTCACATGAATCTTGAACTTGTATGATACCCTTCTCTTGTAAATACAACGTTGCACTTTCATCACTGGCAGCAACTGTTAAGTAAAATTCTCTGAGTAACATCTTCGAAGGCTTCCGTTAAATAACTAAGTTGTTTTTTCGTTTAGATCTAAAAGGAAAATGTAAACAATAACTTACTAAATGGAGAAATACAAATAAAATGTAAACAATGACTTACTAAATGGAGAAATA
The DNA here is from genome assembly GCF_036898095.1 of Palaemon carinicauda. Taxonomy (NCBI): domain Eukaryota; kingdom Metazoa; phylum Arthropoda; class Malacostraca; order Decapoda; family Palaemonidae; genus Palaemon; species Palaemon carinicauda. Next base: position 51,705,061 of record NC_090733.1, read on the forward strand.
CAAACAAAATGTAAACAATGACTTACCAAACCATCAGTTTATCAACTACCTTACTTTAACCACCAAAACAAGCAATAACAGTATGCAGGCCACATACTATATCAGAGACAAAATTCCGTAGGCCACACTCGAAAGGTAGGCCACATACTATAACGGCACCGTCTTTTCTTTACAGAATCTAAAGATAACGTTGACTAAACGTTATTCTTAAAACATCTTTACTGTTTTCATACAGTGTGTTAGACAATTACTTTTTGTTGATTTGATATTATCAATTTCATTGAAGAACGTAAAGTTATTTTTGCTCTGAGGTTTGTATCATGCACAATCTTCCAGAACATTTTGTATTATTTAGTAGTGAAGTAAAAGGGAGTTTTGTTGATATTTTATTAGTATTTACACACAATACTTCAGTATGATGTCCAACCTCCATCTGCATCGATGACCTCACGCAGATGATTGGGTATGCAATCTACTTTACAAGAATCATGCCAAGTAGTGGACGTCGACGGACACTCTCCAACCAATCATTGGCTTTAGTTTCTACTGCCTGGCGGGTACACTGCTCCCCAACATCCCATTCCCAAACCATCATAGCCCAAAGGTGTTCAATTGAGTTCAAGTCGCATCCTTTCAATGGCCACTCCTAAACTACAATTTCAGGATGATTTTGCAACCAGTTACTCACCACGCGGCTCTTATGGATGGGGCTTTGATCGTGGACCAACTTTATTAAACCAGGAGCAGGAACTGCCATTGTCCGAACTGTTGGGAGTAACACTTGCTCCAGGATTTTGACTCTTTTTCTCCTGTGAAGCGGCCTTCAATCTTGACAAGTTCGCCAGGACCATATCCCCACATCCATCCCCAGAATGATACTGCCACTCTGCCACTCATTGCTCGGTGATGTATGTGATTCTCCTGATAGCGTGTGTTTGGTCGCCGCCAAAAATGCCTAGGTCGGGCTGCCACTGACTGAAACACCTTCTCATCAGTAAAGATTATATTTCTCCAAAAAATTTCGTCATGCGGAAGGTGTTCCAAAGCAAACCCAAGACAAGAGTGAACATTCCCTTGTATTATGGGATATGACGTCGAATCCCTGCTTCAATGAGTCTTCGTCTCAAGGTCATGGGATGGCAGTTCAACCTCAGATTTCTAGTATGCTGAACCGACGTCCTCATAGGATGCATTTCACAGGCTGCTAAAATCTGGGAATC
>NC_090733.1:51713780-51718780 GCF_036898095.1 Palaemon carinicauda
CATTATTATTATTATTATTATCATTATTATTATTATTATTAAAAAAAAAAAGGTAAATGTGAAATTTGCGTATTATAAAGTTAAATTGAGATGAAACACATGCATTTACTTCTATATAAATATCACTATTATGATAATCTTTAGGAAATAGTACATGCCCCTAAAAGGATATTGTTTGGAATAAACACTTAAGGCAATTCAATGATTTTTTTATACTTTTTCATCAATATTTTTGTCCTTTATCCCGATGCCAATATACGACAAGATTTCCCCATACAAAACAAGCTTCCATCATCACATTTCCACCGTTGAATCACTGCTTATGAGGGATACATTTCTCGAAATTTTTTCGAGTCAAATGAGCGTAACCTATATGATATACATCATACTACGTGGTTTCAGCCACTAAGAGCACACTTCAAGTCTGTACTTAGTGAATTATAGTGTCCTATTATTTGCACATGCGTGTAAACAAAAACAACCTAAGTTACTGACTTACTGAGTCTGTGTATTCTCAACCTTTATCGTACTAATATCTGCCAAAAATTGTTCCTGCAATCTTTTGCACGTGTGTGTAAACAAAAGTAAACTGAGTTACTGAGTCAGTGTATTCTTAACCTTTCTAGTGCTAACATCTGCCAAAAATTGTTCCTGCTTTCTGCTAAACTTCACTGCTATTATTCAAAGTAGGTGTCTGAAATCTGATCATTGTATATTTACTTTGTTTTTAGAGCAAATAGCTGAAAATATTACGCAGATGTTGTCTATGGATTATAGAGAAACCACGCTAGCTCTTGATGGGCTGAGCTACCAGGACTACCAGAAACCACGCCAGTCATATTGGTAGTCTGAACTACAAGAAAACACGCGGCCATTGTTGAAGGCTTTCATATTGCACATTTACACCATATTATTTATATTTATAGTCGGAATAATTAGAAATTGTTGTTATGTTAAGATTGTGTTGTGATATATAGTTCTCTCTTGTTTATTTTGCTTTATAAAGGTATCGACTAAAATAAATTCTTCTTAAACATTGGGTCTCTCTCTCTCTCTCTCTCTCTCTCTCTCTCTCTCTCTCTCTCTCTCTCTCAGGTACTAACTGGAATTGAAAAGATACCACACTACTAAATGTGTTAATTTCATTATATCCAAAATAACAAATGAATTTAACAGATTCCCATTAGATGTAGTGATTAGTTAACACGACAAATACACTTAGGTATAAGTTAGACAAAATGATAATAACTCTATAAACGTTTAATATAATTTGCTCTGGCCAAGATCAAATGGGGTTTCCTGAGGGGGAATAAAAAGTGTTTGGAGACATCCAAAATCCTTTTAACACATTTCTCTCTCTCTCTCTCTCTCTCTCTCTCTCTCTCTCTCTCTCTCTCTCTCTGTATGTGTGTGTTTGTGTGTATGTAATGTTTACTTATGTAATGCAATGATGATAAACTAAACATATGAGTTTACCTTAACATGTTATCTCTGATGGTTCGTAAATGAATAAGTGTTTTGCTGAAAGGTTTGCATTAAACACATGAAACAAGTATTTAGTAATTGGTTATTATTATTATTATTATTATTATTATTATTATTATTATTATTATTATTATTATTATTATTATTATTATTATTATTATTACTTGCTAAGCTACAACCCTAGTTGGGAAAGGAGGATGCTATAAGTCTGAGGGCTCCAAAAAGGGAAAATCCTAGTGAGGAAAGGAAATAAGGAAACTACAGAAGAAGTAACCAAAAATGAAATAAAATATTTCAAGATTAGTAGTTATGTTGAAATAAATCGTTCATATATATATATATATATATATATATATATATATATATATATATATATATATATATATACTATGAAAACTTAAACAAAACAAGAAGAAGAGATATAAGATGGAATAGTGTGCCCCAGATTACCCTGAAACACTAGAACTCTACCTAAAGACAGTGAAAGACCATAGTACAGATGCTATGGCACTATCCTGGTCCATAGAACAAAGAACTGATTTTGGAGTGTCCTTCTCCTAGAAGAGCTGCTTACCATAGCTAAAGAGTCTCTTCTACCAATTACAAAGGGGAAAATAGCCACTGCACAATTACTCTGAAGTAGTTAACCCCTTAAGCGAGGTAGAATTGTTTGGTAATCTCAATGTTGTCATGTTTATGAGGACAGAAGAATATGTAGAGAATAGGCCAGACTATTCGGTGTATGTGTAGGCAGAAGTAAAATGATCCGTAACCAGAGCGAAGGATCCAATGTAGCACGGTTTGGCCAGTAAAATGGCCCAATAACTCCCAGGCGGTAGTATCTCAACTCATAAAACAATGGTTGGGTTACTTCTGTAATGTTTGGAAGAGATCCACGGACAGAACAAAGTAATGTAAAGTGGAACTCTACACCTTAGGGCACTTGACATTCCAGCAAAGAACAGGTTTCTGTAGTCTATTTTGTCGGGCCGAGAGTAGGTTGTGACTCAAAAGGTGAGATGAAAGCAACTGAGTAACTTTATTACAGAACATCCAGTTTATATATACTGTATATCAAGTACGGGCAAGAAGGTCACAGAATATAATAGGCTATATCATGTCCAACCAGCAACCGATTCTGTTAACAGTTTACGGTAAGAAAAACAGACAGGTTTATACAAGTTGCTGTCAGTACAAAGGGAGAGCGAAGATACAAAAGATAATATATACAAAAAAAACCAGAAATGTCTTTAATATGTACGATCGTGTGACACACGGTTGGTACATGGCTCTCCCACCCTAAATATGACATACAGTACATGTTAAATAGTGCACCTTGATCTAGAGAGGCGAACTGTAGGCGGGTCATCTGGCAGGAAATGAGCAGGTTTTAGACGATCAATGGAGACCCAGTCTTCTTTGCCACGAACTTTTATTAGGAATGCTTTCGGACTGCGTTGGATCAAAAGGAAAGGGCCTGTGTAAGGGGCATTAGCGGTGGCTTGCTAATGTCGTTGCGTAGGAAGACGTGCGTTACAGAGTGTAAGTCTGTTGGTATGTGATGCTTCACTGGGGGCTTGTGAGTCTGGCGGCATGGAGTAAATTTTTCCATGCGCTGGAGATCGTCGGAGGAGGTTGCAGAAGGAAAAAGTTCAGCAGGGATGACCAACGGGTCGCCATACACCATTTCAGCTGCCAAGACGTCCAGGGCGTCTTTAAGAGTGGTCCTTAGTCCCAGGAGGACCCAGGGAAACTCAATAAACCAGTTGGAGTCCTTGCAGCAGGACATTAAAGCTGCTTTGAGGGTGCAATGAAAACTTTCAACAATTCCATTGTCAGCAGGGTTGTAGGCAGTTGTCTGATGTAGGGTGATGCCCAGAAGGTTCGCTAATGATGTCAAACAATTGAGAGGTGAAAGTGGTACCCCTTTCAGAAGTAATATGCTCAGGGATACCTAATCTTACAATCAATCCTGAAAGTCAGGCAGATGTACATGAGGTGGAAATTGCAGTTTCCATGGGAATGGCTTCAGGCCAACGAGTGGAGCAGTCGATGATGGTAAACAGGTAACGATGTCCTTGTGATGTGGGTAGGGGGCCTACAACGTCGACGTGAATGTGGGTGAAATGACACTGAGGTTGAGGAAAGGTGCCAACTCCTGAATCCATGTGTGGATGTACTTTGGAAGTTTGGCAAGAAATAGAGGCGCAGACCCAATCCTTAGCAGCCTTAGAAATACCATGCCAAATGAACTTCGTCTTCAGCAGCTGTTTAGTAGAACGGCACGAGGGATGTGAAATCAAACTCCTGTCGGCGCATGGGAGCCGAAATCCAAGGTCGCAGTCTACCAGTACTGACGTCACAGAGGAGGGTGGTGTTGGAGTCATTGAGGTGGACATCTTTCCAACGGAAGGATGCGCAGGATGTCCTATATGCTTGATACTCTGGATCCTGTCGTTGGGCTTCAGCCAAAGCATTGTAATCCAATCCCAGTTTAACGGCGGCTAACGTGTTTCTTCACCGGGCATCGGCAGAGTGATTCATTTTTCCAGGGACGTGTTGAAGGGTGCAATTGCATTCGGCCACGGCGGAGAGATGTCAGCGGTGATGGGCGGACCAGGCGTCAGACTGTCGAGTGAAGGCGTGCATCAGAGGCATGTGGTCTATGCGAATGACGAAGGGCGTACCTCCTAAGAAATGGCGAAAGTGACGGACAGCCAAGTGCACCGCCAGCAATTCGCGATCGAAGGTAGAATAACCCGATAATGCCTTAGACTGTTTTCTGTTGAAGAAGGACAATCAGCGGGGCAAGCCGTTGACCTTCTGTTCGAGTACTGTACCAATAGCGACATCGCTGGCATCGTTAGAGAGAAGGAGAGGGGCATGTAGGATGGGAAAAGTGAGAGCAGCAGCGGTTGATAGGGCATTCTTTGTATTGAAGAAGGCCGCTTCTTGAAGCGGACCCCACTTCAGGACTTTTGGCTTGCCCTTGAGGGAGGCGTAGAGGGGAGGAAGAGTGGCGGCAATGGCTGGAAGAAAACGGTGATAATAATTGATCATGCCCAAGAATTCCTGCAGCGCTTTGATGGCAGGGGCTGTGCAGAAGTTCTGAACGGCTGTTACCTTCTCAGTGAGGGAGTGGACTCCTTCATGAGTGATGTGGTGCCCTAAGAATGACACTTCGTTGTCATACTGGACTACAAGGCCCTTTTGCTGTAGGCGGTCGAGCACGATGCACAGGTGACAGAGGTGTTCCTCTTTTGAGGAAGAGAACACAAGTATATCGTCCACGTAACATACACAGAAGGGAAGATCCCCCAAGATGCCATCCATGAGGAGTTGAAAAGAGGCTCCAGCATTACGAAGGCCCAAAACAGTAGTAATTGAAGGTGTATATACCGAACGGGGTGGTGATGGCGGTCGTGGTGATGCCTTCTGGGTTCATAGGAACCTGATAATACCCCTTCAGGAGGTTGAGCGTGGAGGAAACTGTCGCTTTGTGCAGGTAGGAGGTT
>NC_090733.1:51723780-51766280 GCF_036898095.1 Palaemon carinicauda
ATTAGTTATCCTCCACTTGGATCTGTCAAAGAAATGGGCAAATAAGCTGTTCCTATGGAAAAACTTAAGGCTTATTGTTTTGAAGGGATCCCTGCTATATATTGGAAGGATAGCATTATTTTTTTCTGTCAATTCATCGGATTCTGTGGTGGCACCAACCAGGCTAGTGTTTTTGTTATGATTATAAAGAGGGAAAGAAGGGGAAGGCTCGCATCTATAAGACTCCTACGTGAGTCAGAGGGTACATCCAGGTTGCTATACAAGACTGTCAGGCTTGACATCTCACATGTACCAAAATCGACACAGCTCTCTTTGCAGCAGGAGCCAATGCCAGTGCCAAAGAGGGGTTAGAAAGCCTACATGCCACATTAGACTCAGTTTTATGGCACTAAAGAGTAATATATGGCAGATTTTGTCCCAAACAGGTATGACTTGCAAGCTGTGTTCCAGGAAGAAACAAATCTATGAATGGTGATGAATCTGCACCGTCTGCCAAGTGGCCCTATGCTTATTGGAAACCAGGAACTGTTTCATCCCCTTCCATTCTTTTCCGAATAGTAGTCCCATTTTTTTTTTCGATAGACCTACACCTCCATAACCTAGGTAGCGTCAGTAGTGCTAGTAGTGTAAAGTACCTGATCTTTCCTCTTTGGCTAGTTATACTTCAGGTCCTTATTGTTTTGAATTGTCTCTATCTGAGCACTGTACTTGCATATTTTGAGTAGAGTCATTTTGGATGTTGTTTTTTTTTCGTGCTTCAATGATTTGATCTTCTGCATGTGGTTAATGCTTTAGTACACCAATTTAGATTATATTTCCTGTTATTCATTAATTTTTACCAAATTGGGAAGTGATGGGTAGAGCTTAACAGTTGGCTTTTGGTACTGGTTTTCTAAGTAAATATTTCCCTTAATTTCTTCACTGGTAACAGTCACTTCAGCCCGCAAGGCATTAATATGTTTCCCTGTAATCCGGGGGAATACCCATAAGGGCTCTACTTTTGCTGTAAATTTAAAACTTCATGGTGCATCCTTCCAAAAAGCTGGTACGAATAAATATGCCTAAGAAAGGCATAAAAGATATCATACAAAGAGTTTTCTTATATCTCGATTAATTTTACAAATTCCAAATAAAGGGCTAATAATGGTTACTAAATGAGAGGTTGTTGCGGCTCTAGAGTTACCACCAGACGCTTTAAATATATTCCCTATTTTACATCACTCAATTAACTACTTAGAAATAAGTGCCCTGCAATCTACAACGAAACAATACACAGCGTTAGAGAGGTTTTATTTCATCTACCTCAATTTCAAATAGTTTAAATTTGATGTAAATAACCTAATATAAACAAAAAATTGTGAAGTCACACTACATTATATGCATACACATATCACTTCACCACATATCCCTGAAAATATTATCTTAGAAAAGTACAATCGGTAGTCTTTTATAGATTTTTCTTGAGCTATTCCCTGAATATAAGAAAGTCAACTGATTGGATTATCTTGTGTGCTTCTCCTTCATAGGCAGAATTCCTTAACATTGAACGATGAAAATTATAATGAGGTTTAATAATAAAGAAAACTAAGCTGGAAAATCTAAATACATAGAATATTAGAATCATAGGGTTTTGAATAACAATCTGGTGGAATTACTAAAGTTTGAGAAAATCAGATGAGATGAGAGAAGAAGTACAGGATCATAATGAATTTTTTCAGGATGGCCATTGAAGGAAATTAAATTATTTGAATGAAATGGTTTATCAAAACCCAGTTGTACTGTATATAAAAATATAGTATGGATAAAGATAGAGCCAGTAAATATTCGAAATCCTAGTATAATTTCAAACAAATAAACTTATGTATAATTGAATATAGATAGACCTTTTGTCAAACTTTATAATAGAAATATATTCATAATTTGAAAGGTTATATTAATCTTAGTGATTCTTTCAATTTTGTTTTATTAGAAATTAACGGTTTCTGTCCTTATTTTCTGCCCTTTGTCGAATGTGAACTTTCCAGTTATAGAAGGACAAGGGTTGAGGATATGTGATGTTGGGCTCTTGCTCGTCTCTTTCTCCAACGATCTGAGGATTTGAGCTTTCCCGAGAAGGCTTTGTGTCTCCCGAATAGAGATTGCTGCGGAGTCACCAAGGCTGCGTTCTCCTAATGACGATTTCGTCTCTCTTTTAGGAGTCCTTTATATTCATGGACATTTTGCTCTGACGCTACCGTTTTGGCACTTTGAAAACAGGAAATTTAGGATTTATTTTTAATACATTTAGTTTTCGGTCTGCATTACCTGCATGTCTATTAGGAGTGTGTTAGAAATTACAAAATTAGCTGGCTTTCCTTTCAGTGATATATGTATGCGGTATTTTTAATTGTTTAGATCTGAAGGAATATTATATATATATATATATATATATATATATATATATATATATATATATATATGTGTGTGTGTGTTTGTGTGTGTGTGTATGTATGTATGTATGTATGTATATATATATATATATATATATATACACACACACATTAGCAATTAAGTTCTTAAGCTCTTGTAAATAAAGTCACCAAATCTTATTCAGGGCAAAATATATCAAATAATTATATAAAAAAGAACATGATTGTATAATATTAACGCTTTGTAATATATAAGAAGAGTAAGTTTATTATAATTACGAAGACAGAGGATAACTGAAGAATTAACTATTTCCTGACTTGTTTTGAGAATTAACACAAATCCGGATTAGGAATTTGAATCCGAATCCGGATCATCTGCAAAATTTAAAGGGGGTCATCCATGACCTTAGATCTATCTGTGTTCGAAATTTCGTCAAATTTTGTTATCTCATTTAGGCATTACCTTTAAAATGGCGAAGAATGTAAATAGTAAAAACACAGTAACAAAAATATGGAACCTTAACTTTGTAGTGTGGCGATGTCCGAATGCAAAGTGGCGGGGGTGTAGAGGAGGATGATAAACGGCAGAAAACGTTACCAAGTGGCAGAAAACATAAACACTTAACTTTACAAAACAGATTAATAAATAACAAAATACATTATCACTTAATTTTAGGAAACAGATTAACAAATGGCAACAAATATTAACAGAACTTTACAATAAACTAGAAATTACATATCTTTTTTTTTAGCTTTTTTCTAATTTTGTATTTTTTTTAACTTTTCATTTTATATTTTCTATATTTCATTATGTATTTTCCTTATCACTGCCACGTTTCTTTCTTTCTATATTATTTTGAGCTTCCTCTTGCCTTAAGTGTTTTAGCTTTTGTTTTTCGCTTAAAATGTAAAAGAAAAAATATTAGTTAATCTTATGGGGCGACCAAAGTGAAAAGAAACAGTACAGCATTTCTGCAGCTAACTTGGTCTGCATCATATGTGAAACCACGGAGGGAGATCGGAAAAAAAAGGATAGGATGTAATTGCAATGGCTTCTATCATAAGAAGTGTGTGTATATAGTGACAAGCATCACTGACAATGTAGTAAGATAACTGTAATGGCTACACCCATACTGCTTAGACGAAGCCAGAAGAGCCAAGTTATATATATTAAAAGTGAAGGAAGATCTGAGAATAAGAGAAGAGGCTTTGAGGGAACAAGCAACGAGAATTATTTAAATACTAAACAAGGTTGCAGAACCTCAGCGCGCACGCAGCAAATTCCACCCAGACAACAGACCTCACTGAGAAAGTTGATAATCTTGCTATAAATATGGAATCAATGAAGACAGCACTTTAAACACTGGTGGACCCAAAATCAGAGAAAATGACATACAGTGACAAACTTAAGGGAGAAAAACTGTTTGTACTTAAATACCCAAATACAACAACTAAAATCACTGAAAGAAACACGAGATCGAGGAGGCACTTAATGACATTCCAATACTTAACACGAGATCAACTTCAAATGGAAATATTATTGTAAACTTTGCCAACCAAACGATCAGAGAGGAGGCAGCAAACAAAATTCAGACATTGCTCACCGACACTGAAACGAGAAAAATCAGAAAAATAAAACCAAAGATAGAGATAAACAATGTATAAAATTATGAAGATAGAGTAGTAAATGCCTTGATTCAAAAAAATCCTTATCTGGATCAAATCCACAACATAGAAGAGAAGATAAGTGTAGTGATGAAGAAAAATGGAGCAGGTGGGAATACCCACTTTGTGTTGAAATTTGATCCTGAAGTTTGAAAGGCTATTCATGATAATGGTGACAAAGTTATGTTACGATTGGGTACTTATGACCTACATGATAGGTACCACGTGATCACCTGCTATCACTGTCAATGGTATGGACATCTTGAAAAACATTCAACCAAAGAGTGTAACTCGCAAATGTTAAAGTGTGTTGACTTCACAAAGTTAAACAAACCAAATGCCCACATCATAAATTAAAGAACTTGCAAAGCTTTTAACTTGGAATTGAAAAGACGAGCAGAAAATACTGATCATGGATACTAAGGTTGTCATAAACTCTGGCTACGTAAATATACAATTTGTTGGTAATAAAATTCTCCAAGTTTGCGAATGGATAAACGAAAAGTACTTGCACACACTAGCATCATCCGCAATATAATTAAATAGCTTTGACAAGTCTAACATCACTAAAATTCCCCCCCCCCCCCCATACACACACACACGTTCCTTCTTTCACATTCTGAGAGAGGGTAGATCTGGTAGGGGTGTCGGACTTTTCTTTCAAAAAGGTTACTCAAATCTCTAAATGTTAAAAAAGAACCAGCAACAAGCTTTGAATATATAAATATAAACTTTACCTTAAAAATAAGAAAAAAACATCTATGGCTATTGCCCATAAACCTCCAAGAACAAATACTAGAATTATCTTTGAAGAATTCAGTACACTCAATGAGATGATTAACATGGGGAAAATTGAGTTTGTTATTAGAGAAGACTTCTCTATCAGGATGGAGGACGTATCAAATCTTGATGCTTTGGCATTTATTGAGTTATTGAAATCATATCAATTGCTGAATAATGTCGACTATGCAGCTATTTTAACTGGGTATACGTTGGACCTAGATCTGAGTGATGGAATGAATAACATTTATATCAGATATAAATGTTGAAGAGAAATGTATTATCTCCACAGTACAAAATCCCAATATATTTAGTCTATATCTACAGAAACACGCAGTAGTGAAAAAAACATACTTTAGACATGAATCAAAATTTTCTCCTACTGTATTTATTGAAGAAGTTACAAAGAAAATAAATGATGTAATCAATATTCCCTGTGATAACCAACGTTTATTGAAAGCTATGTGCGTTGGCTGCCTTCCGGCCACTTATAATAGAGTGAGTAAAAGTGAACATAATACCATGTGTCCACTGATGGAAAAGACTATAACTGTTGAACAATAATCTCCTTGATTTGATGGAGAGACATTAGTAAAAAAAAAGAGGGAAAAATACGTAAAAAATAAAGCAGAATCCGTGAATAACTGAAAGTACATGGGTGGAATTCCAAACTACAATGTGTCAATACAACTACCTACTAAGAAGAAAAGCGAATACTATGAGAGAAAAATCCGTGAAGCAGCAACAGACATAAACAAATTATATCGTCTCCTAAATGGTATAATGGGAAATGTGAACGAAAAAAGCTACCTAATAGGCACAGTGACCATTAACGGTCAAATAATTTCCTAGTATCCTTTACAAATAAAATTGAAAATATAACCATGTCATTTGTAAATATTCAACAATATATTAACAAATATAATTAAGGCGATATAATGACATGACACAAGATGATATAATCAGGATTATCACAAGAACAAAGAAAACCAACTGTGCGACTGATCCTATACCAGTATATAAATTAATTGGAAAAAGAAACTTTTAGAATCTAACCAAAATAATTATGAGAATAGCAAATGTAAGCATTAATGAATGTAAGTTTCCTAAATTTGAGAAAATGGCTATAGTCACACTGGTTTTGAAAAGTGCTCTGGACTACCAGGAATTTAAGTTCATATAGACCTATTTCGAATTTACCCTTTGTTTTAAAAGTGCTAAAATACGTAATTCCTGAACAACTGGTCAGTCACTTAGAAGTAAATGATATGATGGAAGTAATGGATGAAAATAAATGTGCTATTTTAATTTATTCGATATTAGTGCTGCTTTTGATACAGTTGTGCATGAACTGTTACTGAAGGATCTCTGGTACGTTGGCGTTGAAAATCAAAGTTTTGAATACCTGAAAGACTATTTGGTTGACAGAAATCACTCTGTGCAAATTGAAAACCCTCATTCATCATATTAACCTTCAAACAGAGGGGTACCCTGGGGAAGTGTACTGGGCCTAATCTTATTCAGTATCTATACTATTGGTCTATCGAAAATACCACAAAAGCATGGTGGGAAGTTCAAACTATTTGCAGATGATACATAATTTTACTTCTCCGTAAATGATATAGACGACACTACTGAAACTCTGAACAGAATACTTAATAGTATTAGAGAATGGATGAAAACTAAACAACTAAAATTAGATGCGAACAAAACTGAGTGTATGGGTGTGGAAAAGAGAAACAGCGTGAGAAACTTAGGTGTTATTCAAATATACATAAATAATGACTCAGTTCCGATATCTAGTAAAGTTCAAGACCTTGGCGTATTTCTTGACTGCAACTTATCTTTCAATGCACAAATAAATAATGTAGTATAACCTGGTGGTTATTATCTAAAAAATATTGCTTGCATGAAAAAATTAACCCGATGAATAGTCTGTAAAGAAACTTGTGATAAACTGTGTAAAGGCCAGAATTGACTACTGTAACTCCATCTACAATCTATAAAAAGTACAACATAAGAAATTACAAAACATAATAAACAGAGAAGCAAGACTGTTATAAGGTGCTCCACCTAGAGAAATTATCACTCTTTTACTAATTGATCTACATTGCCTATCGATTTAGGCGAGAATTGGGTTTAAAATGAATGCTATAACCCACCAACCTATGAAAACTGGTCGTCCAAAATATCTAAGAGAATTATTACTTATAGCGCAGTTAACAAATCGTCCTGACACGAGAATAGTTACAGATGGTTTCAAACTATTAAACCTAGATACATGTCTACTGGAGGCTCTAGAGCCTTTAAATATGTGGTCCCAAACTACATAAAAATCTCCCACAAGATATCCAAATAATTGAAGATATTAAGGCTTTCAAGAGAAAACCAAAGACTGTCTTTTTCAGTGAGTGCTTTGATAGTGATGTTCTAACCGTAAGCAAGCAATGCACTGTGAAATGTTAAATGCTCCTGAATGAACATCATCAAATGACTGTGGAGATCCTGTAGAGAGGAGGGCTCCCCTGCTGTACAGGACCAGATAAGCAGCCCTCAAAGTAAAGTAAGTAAGTACTAGTACCTAAGGCATCTTTGTAAAAACTATCCAAGGAAGATTGTTTCTTCCTGCTTCTTAAGATTTTCCTAGAATAACGTAGACAAACGTCATTTAAATATTCAAGCGCATGGCCTGGGACCATTTTTTCTGGATGTCACTTTTCGACAAAAGCCACCATTTCATGATAACTAGAGCCTTCTTAATTTCTGCTGTGGTCATGGGGTCATCATTCTCCTCTGCACTGCTAGAGAACTGTTCCTGAACTTTGCCCAGTTGCATGCCTGCAACTCCTTCAAGTTGTCTGTCGTATGTTCCTCTTGGTGCTCCTTGCTAAGCTTATTGATGTCGGCCTCATCAACATCCAGACCCATGGATATCCAGAGTGTAACGACCTTGGCCACCTCGAATTGAACAACTGGGTCAGGATAGTCTACTTTTTCAGAATTGGCTTCAGTTTGGCCTAGATGGAAGCCTTTGGAATTTCATGCGGAGATGGCATTAGGCCACAGATTGTTCCACGCAGAGTTCAAGTTACGCCTCAAAACATCCTGCCAAGCTGTATCGATGACTTTGAAGGAAATTACAACATCGAAATTCTTCTTCCAAACTCACGAAGGGTGATGTTTGTGATCTCAGGGATTTTGAAGCATCTCATGAAGAGATATTTCGTGTAGTTTTTTAAAGTTTGAAATCACTTACTTGTCGGTGGTCTGGAGGAGAGGGTTTGTGTTAGGCGGAAACAGAGAACCTTGATAAATGAAAAAGACGCTAAGATAAAATCCTCGAGTCCAGGAGGGTGAGTAGGGGCATTGTCTAGCACTGACAGACATTTCAGGGGGACGTGCTTCTCTTCCAAATATTTCTTCAAATTCATGCCGAAATAAAGGTTTACCCAGCGGGTGAACAAGGTTCTTGTTACCCTGCCTTTGGCATTAGACCTCAACATCACCGGAAGCTTCTCCTTCATCACTTTGTGGGTCATGAGGGCTCAAGGAGTCTCGTAATGATACACTAGCAAGGGTTTCACCCTACAATCTACACTGGCGTTTGCACAGTGTGCAAGGGTAAGCCACTCCTTCATAGGCTTTAGCCTGGGTAGCTTCTTTTCTACCGCTGTGATGAACATCTGACGAGGCCTTTTCTTCTAGAAAAGCCCAGTTTCATTGCAGTTGAAGACTTGCTGGGGACTGTAGCCGCCCTGAAGAGTCAACTCATCATACGTATAAACGAAGGCTTCATTTGCTCTCCTGTCCGAGGTTGCAGCCTCTCCTTAATGCACAACCGAATGAATGCCAAACTTTCTCTTAAATTTTTCAAGCTACCCCTCAGTAGCATTGAACTCTGGGGGTGCCGGCTTCGATGTGCCTTCTCCTGCGTCGTCTTTGGCCTGAGGACACACGAGGTTACCAAAAATGGCGCTGGCCTTCTGACAGATTATAAATTTGTTGATTGTGTCTCCAGCAATTTCCTTGTCTTTAATTCAGACAAGCAGCAGTCTCTTCATCTCATATTTAGGATCCTTCTTATCGTAGACGGATTTCAGCCACATTCCTTCGCGTTCACACTTAACCGAATGCCAGCCTCGTATTTCTTGAATATTTCCATCTTCATCTTCATAGAAAGCATCATCCTCTCCTTTCCCTACATATCATCAACTTTCTTGGGACCCACGGCTAATGCAGTTACGTAATAATGCAAAAGGATACAGTACAATAGCCACAAAAGCAAAATCAGAAACATAAGTAAAGACGTACAATACCGCGGCCAAAACGAAATGAGCGAGATGCCAGTGCATAGAGGCATGATGGGATACAATAGAGCAGATGCTGACCAATAGGGGAGCAGGATCTTATGGTGGTAACTAGCATCTGAGTAGGGAGATAACCAATGGGAGATGGAGACGGTCGGGCTCTCATACCAAACCTTGTTTCATTGCGATAAACATTTTTCGCGATATGAGTCATAAAATTCTTCGCATTCTGTTTCGCAACGTGAAAAATTTTGTGAGCAGATTCATTTGTGCTCAGAAGTATAACTATATGAATCCATATCTAGATTATGCAATTACTTCTAGGTAAAATATCATCATTCTTGAAAAATGTTCACCATTTGGAATTTCCAGTTACCCATGTGCAGGTCATGGTAGGTTGATCCAAAATATTTTCCCTCTCTTCATTTACCCAGAATTGTATCCAGACAGGTGCTTTCAGACAAGATACCCTAGCTCCTAGTGTTGCTAATAAACTAGTGAAAGAGTGTACCTACAGAGTACATCTTTTGATCTGCCCCTAGAGCAGCAGTGATTTTACCCAACCCAAAGAGCTTTGTTGGATTTATGGCTTGCTTTAAGCTCATCCAAAACCATCCTAATTCAAGAACCAAAGAGAGGGGTTTTAATTAGTAGGGAATAGTGGTATAGCAGCTGTTGGGCCCTTTTATACTTAGTGATGATCGCAAGAATGCGTTGCTATCTATATTTCTGTCAAGTAGTATCACCTTACTGTCAGATCTTTGGTCGCGCAACAGAAATCATGGCAACGCACGCCTTGTTCCATCACATGGCGACTAATGGCGACATCATGAGACACCATGGTGTCAACATAGTGAGGGTCGCCTTAATATGGCGTTATGTTTTGCAGACAAACACCTATAGGGTATGTTCCATAGCCTGGCAATGAGATTGTGATTGATGGCAATTTTTTTCGTTATTATATTGTTGTTACATTGTAATGCGCTAAAGATTTACTGTTACAAAAGTTGCAACCTTAGATCGCATATGTATGGCATATTCCAAAGTCCTAACATAATAAAAGATTATCCTTAGCAATTATTCATTCCTATAGTTAGAAATCATTTGGAGACTCATTCCCCTTACTACATTTACTTTTGGTTGAAGACGATTTAGTTTATCATTGCTCCCTACCTCTACTCGCCCTTTACTGTTTCTATTTTTTTTTGTATGTATAGATTTGTCTATTTCAAAACTATAGGCCTATTTCCTTTACAAGCGCTTTTTTTCTAATATCTTGCAAAGCTTACATTAATCTTCATTTAAAAAATGCGGGTTAGTACCCTGGTTACAAAGTCTCTCTCTCTCTCTCTCTCTCTCTCTCTCTCTCTCTCTCTCTCTCTCTCTCTCTTGTAATGACGGTAGACTTACTACCGATACATGAATGACTCAGTTCTTGGAACTGTTTCATTAATGCCTGAAGCCGAGGAAAAGACGGATCCTTCATCATTGTTAAAAAATGTACTTCAAGAGGAGATCCCGCAGTAAAATTAACTAGCAATTTCAAGGCCCTCGTCATATTTGGGGTAAGAAGTCAACCATAAGGTTCTCGTAATGGCACAGTTACATGTAACATTAGAAGTGTAATGAAGAGCCAAGGCATAACAACGCCTGCATTTCTTTTTAAGATAAAAGTTCCAAAGACGAAGAAAGATCTGCTTATTTTCAGATCTCTGATATCGGAAGAGTCATCGCATCTCAGTAAATACGGTATCTGCAACTGCACTATGATTCTTATGATTCATATGTTTTTTCTTGTCTTTTTTTTTACTGTTTGTCGGTCGTAGTCGAAACTGTTTTTAACAAAAGTGTTAAAAAAAAAAAAAAAAAAAAAAAAAAACATTAATAAACACTAATGCCTTTCCTGAGTTGAAGAGCATGAATATTGTCTCATGGAATTTCATTTTTTTTTCTTTTTTTTTTTTTTTAGATTGATAGATCAGTATATGGAAACATGATTTTATTTTTATGAAATATTTAAAAATTCCATGGAAAATCATGTTAAAAAAAGAAAAAAAACATGTAGAAGGAGATGGATAATAGGCATATTAAACCTAAAACACTTAAAGAAGTCGAAGAAAAAAAAAATTCCTTACATTTCTCCAAGATAACGATACTGGGCCTGCTTGACTTGTAAATAATACAGGGTATTGAAAAATCAATCCCAAAATGATGTTTGTGACCGGAAGGCACACTATATATATATATATATATATATATATATATATATATATATATATATATATATATATATATATATATATATATATATATATAGAGGAAAGTTATACTCTCAATAAATATGTTTTATCTTTTTTATTTCTAGAATATTTTTTCCTCGAGTTTTATGTTTGTGCTCTTTAGTCTTACTCTTTTTACAAGTGTGTGTTTCTGCACATGGCAGAGAGAGAGAGAGAGAGAGAGAGAGAGAGAGAGAGAGAGAGAGAGGAGCATGTGGTTGGGGAGCTCCATGTAAGATTGAGTTTTATATAAATAGGGTCCAATTATACCATCAAAGGCCAGTGAAGCATCAAATAAAATTGTAACTGACGTTGCGCAAGCTATATTCGTCTAAATGGATGAGACACTGATGGTTGTGCTGCTCTAGGTTACTAGAGTTCAATAAACACGGGGAAAACAAATATCTAACTAATATTTTGAGTGTTTTGAGGGTTTTTTTCTGGGGCCTTTAAAGTCACTCTCTATAAGTTTATAGATAAGAACCAGAAAGGTATTATTGTACTCTATTACAGGGCAATGTAACCTAGGGAAAAAACTACTTTGTTCTATTGAAAAAAATCCGCTCTCTTCGAAAATGACACTCGTTCCCGTCGCAAATGAATAGTTTCAGAAATCCCAGTATTATTCTTTTCATTATCCGATACATTATAAAATCACCTCATTTTATATTCACATTGAATATTATTTATCAAACACTATATTTTATCTTTCTATATTATTTTTATACATTTTGTTATTACCTTGTCAAGCCCCGACTTCACATAAATAATTGCTCTGGACAAGTTTCCAACTCTGGTTTATTCATGTTTACTCTCTAGACGCCGTTGCTTTTCTGTTAACCAATCACGAACCCATACGTATGGAAAGTTTGCACAGGGGGGTTAATATTTGCCAACCCCCACCTTCCAACAAACCCTTTCCCGTGAAAACCTTTTTCCAAGTCGGGTCTTTGTTAGTTCAAGTGACGTCTTTTTGCGTAATTTACGATAAAGGTTGAAACCTGTAACGACTGCAGTAATCCATACTTAAAAACATTTCAGTGAATTCCAATGTTGATAATTTTCTTAAATCGCATAATGTAATAACCCAATGTTTACAGTGTCCCAAGTGCAGTACTAAGGCCGGCCAAACACTATCATGTACACCTGACAGGTACATCTAAACTGTTACGCCTGTCAGGTATACCTTATACCTGAGGAGTACACACACTCTTCATGCATACCTGTCAAGTTTGTCTGTTCGCCATGGATTCTCGAGAAGATGAGTTGTACTTTCTCTCCTTATTATTTGTAGTTTTTTGAGAAAAGTAAAAACAGACGGAAGAAATGCAAACAATGGTGTAAGAAATGGCTGCAAAGAAGAAATAAATTTACCCATATCAATCTTCTTAATGAATTGAGACATGAACCATCTGCTTATAACAATTTTCTGCTCATGAATGAATCTCCCTTGATTATAGGAACTCAACTATAAAATAAATCCAAATTACAAAGCTATAACCAAAAAAATTTAAACTGTCCACATCAAATGGTTGTTAATAACTGAGAGACCTGTTCAGGTACACCTGATGAAACCGCCACACACACATCAAGTTTACTCGCCTCTCAGGCAGAACTGATCGAAGTTTCATCAGTTGTCAGGTCGCCTGAGAGGCTAGTTTTTCCAGCCATACACTATCATATACCTGACAAGCGTAACTATTCAGGCGTACCTGTCAGGTGTACATGATAGTGTATGGCCAGCCTAAGCTAAGACAAAGAAGAAACGGCGATGTGGATACAAAGAAGTTAAGAGTCACAGTCACAACACTCCGGTGACCCACAAGTTACCATGGCTAGGGTTGTGACCTGGGAAGGGGGTCATGGGGCTGGCCCCTGGTTAGGGGATGTGACCTGGGAGCTACCAGGTTAGGTTGGGTGGTATTGTTAGGTTCTGTACCCCTTTGTACCCTCTAATATATTGTGTGAAGGGTATATGGAAAAAAGCTTTAAAATACACATGCTAATATTAGAGTATGATTGCTAACGTTAGCAACGGCAACGTAACTTTGGTAACGTTGTGTAACATTGCTAATGCTAGCGTTCGCAGTACATACTGTACGTTCTTGATGAGTGAAGTGACACGCAATTTGAACGAGATTCATCATATTTAGAAATTTAAAAAAAATATATATATATAACAAGAGCCATTATATTTAAACATTTTAATAGAAAATATATGTTTTCCTGCAGAAAATAACGTGATTTAACCAGTTTTCACCTTCATTTCAGCCGTAATAACAACAACCAGTTCGGCTATTTAAAGCTAGTCGAACTGGTTGTTCTATTTGTTTGCGGTTGAAATGAAGGTCAAATTCGGTCAAATCACGTTATTTGCTATAGGAAAATATATATTTTCTGTTCGAAATAAGAATCTGTAATACAGTAAAACTTTACCAATTAATGATAATCATTAGTGTATAAATTGCCACTATAATAATGATCTGCTTTTACTCAATAACGGTGAAACAAAAAGTAATCGAATATATATAGCAAAGCAACTAAAGAAAAGAGACAGAGTCAACTGCAATCCACTAGCACCTAATGGTTGAAAGTTGATTACGATTATTGGAAAAACTGGCGGGAAAGACCTGTGGTAACTTTTCCACTGCATTAACTTCTCCAGCGCTTCATTAGTCTTGGCATTGGCAAATGGTCTAGACTCAGGAGTCTAGGGGTCCACAAGGTGGTCTATATATTGACCGGAGGGGGTCCATGGGACTGAGGAAGGGGTCGGTAGATACCTGGGGGTCAAAGGTAGTCGATTGAACATTTGGACCAAAATCTGACATTCACATAAGAAATAGGAATACATGACATTATATTGTAAAATAGAACTTGATGGTGCAGGTGTTATCTGTGTTTTGACAAGTCAATGTAATTAGAAAAAGAGGACAAACTGTCTTACTTTCCAAGTGTATTGACTTACAACTTTAAACATAGCGATCTCCAGTCTCAGTCTTTTGGTGTAAAGCGAGATGCAGACATTAGAGAAGGAATAAGAAAACATCAATAAGGAATTACTCATAAAAACGAATGAAGAAAAGGTAATGAATTTTATACTATTGCATAAAATGTAACTATTTCTGTTTTCAGGTGTTTTTTAGACTGAAGACTCTTCAGATAACAAATTTAATAGTTTTTTCATTGGCTATTTTAGTTAAATATTTGTTAAAAGTATACGATTGTGCTCCAAATTCTTCATAGGAAAATTGCTTATGATGAAGAAATTCTCCAGATAAAAAGGGAAAAAAATAATTAAAGGTTATATTTTACCTGCTAGGAGAACGAACTGAAACCTGTATCTTTTTGAATAACTATAATCCTTAGCTTTATAGTTTTAAAGATAAAACTATGTTTTGAATACATGATGTCTGGTTAATTTCTAAGGTTAATTTCACATATAACTATGTTTTGTTAATTTACCTGTGCTGTGTCGAGATTGCGTTTCTTTACTGTAGTAGTCTGGTAGATGGCTGAATATTTATATAAAATCAATGGTAACAGTAGTATTGACATGAATAGAGGATCTATCAAAAGAGGGAGATGAGGTCTTTCTTATAAATAAACGAAATTATACTGAATGTCGATTTACTTCGGCCATAAAAAAAACCTTGAGGCATCTCAGTACCAATATACTTCGATAACCGTAAAAAGCTTTCTCTATACAGTGAAGATAGTGGTACTATTGAATGGAAAACATGATATTTTAATCTCCACAATCTAAGTCTTATAATTTATTTTTGATATATAAATTATACTGTGATCTTTTGAACCAATTTTCCTTTCTTGTGTAGAATACCATTTTCCACGTTTTCTTTGGGAAGGGAGAAGTACGAATTAAGTGAACGAAACATTATATTTTACACTTTTTTTATCTGAAATTAACTTTTACAGGTCTCTTCATTAAAGACTCATTTGTATAACATCATCATAACATAATTTGAATGATATATATATATATATATATATATATATATATATATATATATATATATATATATATATATATATATATATATATATATATATGTACCAACCGTGTTTCACACAATTGTACATAATTCCTTTTGTATATATTATGCTTGTATCTTCGCTCCTCCCTCGCACTAAAACGAACATGAAAATTCCTGTCTGGTTTTTCCTCTGTGATATTGTCTGTCTTGTGAACTTGTCATGTCCTGTTGCCTTGAGGTTTTGTATATAAGGAGAGTGTTCCACAACAATATAACTCAGTCGTTTCCAATCTGCCTTTGATTTCACAACTCCTCTCTCGGCCCGTCACATTGGTGACCCCGGAAGTCGACTCGCTCCCACCGCCTTCCACCCCCACCCCCTCGCCCCTTCATCGTTGGTAGTACTATGACGGACTCTACGGCAGTTGGTGCTGCGGCCGCTCCATTCAAACTTTCATCGTTTGCCAGCGGAGAGGCGTTTGCTTGGTTTCAGCGCGCAGAAGTCCAGTTTCGTATCAGGGCCGTGACTCGCTCAACCACCAAGGCGGATTATGTTCTCGCGGCGATACCCGAGGACACCTTCCCAGAAATATCCGACTGGCTTTGTGAACAAGGAGACACCCCAATAGCGTATGACGACCTCAAATCATACCTTCTGCAGCAGTACTTGCCGTCGCCAACCACCCGTATAGGAAAGCTTTTTCAGCTCTCGCAACAACCGTTGGGGGACCAAAGGGCTTCGCTTTTCGCTTGCCCTCAGGGAAATGACCAGTATCGCTCGCCTTCAACCTGCCGCAGACGGCTCTCCTCGTGAGGTGGACCTACTCCATGCCATTTGGATACGCCGTTTACCTGAACCTGTGCGCGCTGCCATGCCCGATGTCGATAGTTTACCCATAAAGGACTTGATGACCAAAGCCGACGCCCTTATGGACAGCCACTTCAAGACCTCCATCAACGCCTCCACCCCTGACGATGAGGATGCCTATTCAACATCAACCGAAGCTGACATGAATGCCGTAGGACATACACGCCTACCCCGTGACGTGCCGAAGCGGCGACAAAGCCGCCCACCACCCACCAATCGCTCACGCCCCAACGAACTACTTCTACAGCCACTTACTACCTCCCATCCACCGCAGTTTTGCTACTACCACTTCAGATTCGGGGCAACCGCGAAGAAATGTGCCAAAGATTGTCAGTGGCCAAAAAACGTGTAAGTAGGCCATCGCTTGTGGCGGTGGCCTCCCATGTTTCTAATCTTTTCTTTTTACAGGATGCAGGAACGGGCGTGCGATTTTTGGTAGACACGGGTGCTTGTCGTTCTCTTTTGCCAAGGAAACTATTCAAGGCACAACGTAGTCTGTCTACATCTGCCGACGTCCGCTTGGTAGCTGCCAACGGATCTGCGATACCCACCTACGGTTACGAGAGCCTCACATTATCGTTCGGAAATGGTAAATTCAATTGGAAGTTTCTCGTTGCTGACGTCACAATGCCAATCCTCGGTGCGGATTTCCTCTCTCATTTCCACCTTCTGGTCGATGTCGCCCACCGATGATTGGTCAACGCAGACTCGTACTTGTCGACACCTCTTCAACCCGCCCCCTCTAACCTCGCTCTCCACATCAGCGCACCCAAGGATGCCTACGCCCACCTCCTCACGTCGTACCCGGAAGTTTTCCGTCCAGAACTTCGCCAAACGCCCACGGTTCCTGCCAAACACGGTATTTATCACCATATCAAGACGACAGGACCCCAAGTCTTCGCAAAATTCAGACGTCTGGCACCGGAACGATTGGCAGCCGCCAAACAGACGTTCGCCGAAATGGAGAATATGGGCTTTTGCCAAAAGGCCTCCAGCCCATGGTCGTCACCCTTACACATCGTTCTGAAGAAAGACGGCTCCCTCCATCCGTGCGGGGATTACAGGCGCCTGAACATGCAAACAGAACCGGATCACTACCCCCTCCCAAACATTGCCGATGTAACCTCCTACCTGCACAAAGCAAAGGTTTTCTCTACGCTCGACCTCCTGAAGGGGTATTATCAGCTGCCTATGAACCCAGAAGACATCCCCAAGACCGCCATCACCACTCCGTTTGGCACATACACCTTCAATTACTCCTGTTTTGGCCTTCGTAATGCTGGGGCAACGTTTCAACGTCTCATGGATGGCATCTTAGGGGACCTCCCTTTCTGTGTATGTTATGTGGACGACATACTTGTGTTCTCCTCCTCAAAAGAGGAACACCTCCGTCACCTGTGCATCGTGCTCGACCGCCTGCAACAAAACGGCCTTGTAGTCCGGTACGACAAGTGTACCTTTGGCGCCAACGAAGTGTCGTTCTTAGGGCACCGTATCACTCCTGAAGGGGTCCATCCCCTCCCTGAGAAGGTAGCAGCCGTTCAGAATTTCCCCACGCCCTCGACCGTCAAAGCTCTGCAGGAATTCTTGGGCATGATCAACTATTATCACCGCTTTCTGCCAGCCATTGCTGCCACTCTTGCTCCCCTCTACGCCTCCCTCAAGGGCAAGCCAAAGGACTTGAAGTGGGGTCCCCTTCAAGAAGCGGCCTTCTGCAATGCAAAGAAGGCCCTATCAACTGCTGCGGCTCTCACTTTTTCTATCCCACACGCCCCTCTACTTCTCTCCACCGATGCCAGCGACGTTGCTATTGGTGCAGTACTCGTGCAGGTGGTCAATGGCTCGCCCCGCCCATTGGCCTTCTTCAGCAGAAAACTGTCCGAGGCAGAATCGGGTTATTCTACCTTCGATCAAGAATTGCTGGCGGTGCACTTGGCTGTCCGTCACTTTCGCCATTTCTTAGAAGGTACGCCCTTCGTCATTCGCACAGACCATATGCCTCTGGTGCACGCCTTCACTCGACAGTCTGACGCCTGGTCCGCCCGTCAACGACGACATCTCTCCGCAGTGGCTGAATACAATTGCACCCTCCAATACGTCCCTGGGAAAATGAATCCCGTTGCCGATGCCCTGTCGAGAAACACGTTGGCTGCCGTTCAACTGGGATTGGATTACAACGCCCTAGCTGAAGCCCAACGACAGGATCCAGAGTATCAAGCTTGTAGGACATCCTGCACGTCCCTCCATTGGGAGGATTTTCCCCTCGAAAACTCCAACACCACCCTCCTCTGTGACGTCAGTACTGGTAGACCGCGACCTTGGATTCCTGCTCCCATGCGCCGACAGGTGTTTGATTTTATCCACGGCCTTTCACATCTCTCGTGCCGTTCTACTGCACAGCTGCTGAAGGCAAAGTTCATTTGGCACGGCATTTGTAAGGATGCTAAGGATTGGGTCCGTGCCTGTACTTCTTGCCAAACTTCCAAAGTACATCGACACACGGATTCAGGAGTGGGCCCCTTTCCTCAACCTCAGCGTCGTTTCGCACACATTTACGTCGACGTTGTAGGCCCCCTAACCACATCACAAGGACATCGTTACCTGTTTACCGTCATCGACCGCTCCACTCGTTGGCCTGAAGCCATTCCCATGGAAACTGCAACGTCCGCCTCATGTACATCTGCCTTACTCTCTGGATGGATTTCAAGATTCGGTATCCCTGAGCATATTACTTCTGACAGGGGAACCACTTTCACCTCTCAATTATGGACGTCATTAGCGAATCTCCTGGGCATCACCCTACATCAGACAAGGGCCTACAACCCCGCTGCCAATGGAATGGTTGAACGTTTTCATCGCACCCTCAAAGCAGCTTTGATGTCCCGCTGCAAGGATTGCAACTGGTTTACTCAGCTTCCCTGGGTCCTCTTTGGACTAAGGACCACTCCTAAAGACGCCCTCGACGTCTCGGCAGCAGAAATGGTGTTTGGCGACCCGTTGGTCGTCCCTCCCGAGTTTTTTCCTTCTACAACCTCCTCCGACGATCTCCAGCGCATACGTTACGTCATGGGAAAATTTACTCCGTGCCGCCAGACTTACAAGCCCCCAGCGAAGCATCACATACCAACGGACTTGCACTCTGCAACGCACGTCTTCCTGCGCAACGACACCAGCAAGCCACCGTTAACGCCCCCTTACACGGGACCTTTCCTTGTGATCCGACGCAGTCCGAAAGCATTCCTCCTAAACATTCGGGGCAAAGAAGACTGGGTCTCCATTGATCGTCTAAAACTTGCTTATCTTCTGCCAGATGACCCGCCTACAGTTCGCCTCTCTAGATCAGGGCGCCCTATTTAACATGTACAGTATGTCATTTTTAGGGGGGGAGCCATGTACCAACCGTGTTTCACACAATTGTACATAATTCCTTTTGTATATATTATGCTTGTATCTTCGCTCCTCCCTCGCACTAAAACGAACATGAAAATTCCTGTCTGGTTTTTCCTCTGTGATATTGTCTGTCTTGTGAACTTGTCATGTCCTGTTGCCTTGAGGTTTTGTATATAAGGAGAGTGTTCCACAACAATATAACTCAGTTGTTTCCAATCTGCCTTTGATTTCACAACTCCTCTCTCGGCCCGTCACAATATATATATATATATATATATATATATATATATATATATATATATATATATATATATATATATATATATATATATATATATATATATATATATAGAACAAAGGGAAAGCTGAGCAATTGAGAAGATCAACTAAAAGATACATGTCACTGAGGCAGCTATAATAATAATAATAATAATAATAATAATAATAATAATAATAATAATAATAATAATCCTGGTTATATGTCCTAGTTAACAGATTTTTTTGATAAGCAAAACAAATGTATCTCTAATAAGAGAGGAAATCTTTTGATTATAAGAACTATATGATCACCAATAGTTTTAAATATATTTCGTTTCAGTGAAAAGACAGTTGATAAGACAAATGATATATTAACTTTGTCAATAGCCTAAAATTGGATATCAATTCGCAGTTAATCCTACGAAATTATATAAAAATGCCTTATTTAAATATAATGAGAGGCTCCAAAAACAATATATATATATATATATATATATATATATATATATATATATATATATATGTATATATATATATATATATATATATATATATATATATATATATATATATATATATATGTTTTTGGAGCCTCTCATTATACTTGAATAAGGCATATACATATATATATATATATATATATATATATATATATATATATATATATATATATATATATATATATATATATATATATATATATATATATATATATATATATATATATATATATATATATATATATATATATATATATATATATATATATATGTTTTTCGAGCCTTATACAGAGGGGATATATTTAGGGTAATCTATACGTACACAATCCTGGTCCTCGACAACACCTTTGTAAAAGCTAGCAAATAGGGCACCAAGTAGGAAGCCTATCACAACACACTCCTTTTTGCATGTATAGGTGTCCATTGTGGGTGGCAAAGGGGGTCTTCTTAGCACATATTTCGAAGAAAATCAGGATGAAATGCTCACGGATGTTGAGATCAAACTGTCACTATAGACTCAGTCCAAGGTAAATTGGATAGTCTCATCCACGGGAAGCTTTCATTTTTAAATAAACCTGCATAACAGTGGGTCTACTACCCAATTATTATTATTATTATTATTATTATTATTATTATTATTATTATTATTATTATTATCCCTAGTTGGTGAAGCCGGATGCTGAAAACCCGAGGGCTCTAACACTGTCAGCAGTTCAATGTGGAAAGGAAATTTAAAGATAACGAATGAACCTTTTAAGAAGAGAATAAAATATATATGAATCACATTCGAAAGAGTAACAACAATAAGATAGGTCAGCTACAGATAATCTAAGAAACGCATTTCATAAAGTTTGACCATAAAAAGTCCCATAGATTTCACTGCCAGGTAAGGAAGTTAATTCTATAATTTGGTCACTACTGAAACAATACTTCTAGAATACTGCGTAGTATCATGCCTTATGATGGGAGAAGTAAGGCTGTTAGAATCTCCAGCAAAACTAGTACTACTTACAGTATAATACGGTCTGGTATGAACTGATCACAAATGATGGTCAGAAACTATAAAAACCTTATGCAACTTTCACAAAGAACTAACTGCACGACAGTGCCAGAGACATATCCAGATCAAGGAGAAGGAATATATTAGACCGTAAGTCTATGTCCAGCAAATTAATGAGAGATTCAAAAGCTGAAGAACAGATAGAATATCAATCCTCATAACATGGTGGAATTAAACAAATAAGATTTTTCTTCAGAATAGATTGATCACAAAATAATTCATTATCAATATGTCATATTTTTTTTTTTTTAAATTAAAGATGAAACAGACCTGATGTATTTCTTAAGATTAGTTTTCAATCAGGAATCACATCTTATAATTTTGTATGAGTTATACATAGTTGATGAGATTTCGTCAATATAAAGATTTGGATATCAAGAAACCACAGTTTTTTTTTTTTTTTTTTTTTACCTAAATGTGATCATACTTCGAATTTTATTAGGGTTCAACTTCATCACCCATAATCTAAGCCATTCATTGATTTTAGATAATTCTCTGTAAAAGGATTAAAAATCTACAGGTTTACATTCTGAAAGTGGAATTGGTCCCAAGACAGTAGCATGAACAGCATGTGTGACAAAATTGTTTCTAGGCAAAACCCCGTGCCATGAGTATAGATTTTAAAAAGTAGTAAGCCGAGAACTCTACACTGAGAGACGCTGTATCTACTTTCCTATACAGTAGTCATTATGGTGTACGTCAGAAAATTCTCATTACACTTTTTTACTTAAAAATTCAATATTGATGCTAAGTAAAAACTCACCTACTCGCATCTCTTCAATATGGTCTCGTGAATAATACAGTAAGAGTCCTTGTTAAAATTAAGGCCAATCATACTAACTTTCTAGACACAATCAAGTGGTTTCTGTAGAGCATTGGAAATTTTAAAAATAAAGTTCATTGCATGTTCCAAGCCCATTGCGAAAGCCAGACTGCTACATTAGGGAACAGATGATTGACTTTAACATACCTAATTTGGGAGTTATGGAAAGTGAGTGGTAATCAGCAGGGTTTGAACTTTCACAGAGAAATTTACCTAAAGTAGCATTACGATGCCCTCCAAAACGGGAATTAAGAACCGTGTATTTCTAGATTTAGAAAAAAAATGGCAGACAAAGATGGAGCAAACTAAGTCTGTTGTCATCATAAATAACAAGGGATTAGCATCCTTTATATCCTTTCCTCCGGGAGCATCAAGCTTGAATTTTACGGGGCCGAAAAGATAAACTAGTTAGCATAACTTCAGGAAAACACGAATGAGAAAGATTGAGTATCTCATTACCGTGATTTAGAGGTCCAGACATTCACTCATCTTGATATTGCGGATAGTATAGTATTTCATCTAATTACTATTATTGCACATAATGAAATTTTTAACGCTATTGTTACATGAATCAATGTTCTTCATGTGTGAGAGGGAATTATAACTAATTGAATTTTGCTTAATTTTGCGCCCACCTTATATAAATTAATAACACATAGTGGTATGAATCTATTGTACAGGGTTATATAACAAAAAAAGGTTAATCATCAGAGGCATAAAGTTGTCGTGCTATAGATATTAATAAGAATAACATGATGTTTGAGGAACCAATAAGAATCATTCGAATACTATGAGACCAATGTTTGATGACGAGTCCTTTAGATATAAACATGAAAGGTCTTGCATGGTCTTTGACTACCTCGTGTTGAGGATTTAAAAAATAATAATAATAATTAATTTCCAAAGGTAAGTAATTCTTGAATTTCATGGCGCTTTTAGGCATTGATAATCAATTAATATTTATGAATTATAGGAAAATCTTTCAAAATAAATTAATTTTCTTTGGATTAAGAATAACTAGGCTACCGCATCTACCTGCTACACATCCATTCAAGATGAATATTTACACACTAAAAAACGGTTAGTATAAGAATTACATAACACAAAGTGTTTATATATTAGTGATCTATCAAACTGTAATAGCCACATATATGCACGTTCAGTTTAACTCAATAATAGAGTAATTATTTCGAAGTATATAATTTTCAAGAACTAACGCCACCAGGAAATATGTAACCGCTTGCAGAACCTGATTTTTCTTAAGTCAATTTACTTCAGGGAAAAATTGACAAGTCTTATCAAGAGAGAAGTTATCATTATTGGGTTTACCTTCGAATGTCCATTTTCTTCATGGTTTATGGAAAATAGATAAGTTAAAAACCTACCTTATTCTATTTCTATTTACTGGTATAATCATTTTCAAATCAGTGAGACATGAACCATAACCAGGGTCAATAATGTATAATAACCTCAAGAAAATTCAGTGAGCAAATGATAAAGATTCTGATAAGAAGCCCGGGAATCTGACATTACAATAATGTCATAATCTCTAAATAACTTTTATACTTTTATGAAATTCCCAGTACTTTTTTCTTCTTCCTTTGTATTTGCTATTGATTTTTCTTATTATCCTAAAAGGATATCTATATGTAACTACATTTATAAGATTTCATAGACAGGATTCAAAATTGCTTATATGCCAGTCTCTGTTTAAAAAAGAAAAAAAAAAGTCAAGAAGCATAGATATGCTTTGATTTTCATATGAAATATTTCTCCATTTCAAAAGAATCAACGAACAATAAATATTTGTCCTCTTCAATTAGTCATCAGCAAATGTGAAAACTATTTTTAGAATTTAGCCTTAATACTTTAAAGTCATAAATCAGTTTTAAGAGTTTTTTTCTATTGTGTTAAAAGTCATCCACTTCATTTAAGAAATCGGGAAACCCTATCTTGCTCCTCTAGGCAATGGAGAGCTTCGCTAAATTGCGCATAAACAGAACATTGCACTCAATGTTAAGTGCAAGGAAGAATGGAAACACTATTGAAAAGCTTATTTTCGTTTATATATATATATATATATATATATATATATATATATATATATATATATATATATATATATATATATATATATGGGCTCGAGCCATGTCGTCCTGATGGAAGTTCCCTTCAGCAGCTTCCTACTGTGTAAAATTTCTGCGAGTGATATTAGAAGAGAATTACCATCAGGTATCACAGGGTTCTAACCCCCGGAACGACTATCTGAAGATATCGTGTATGATTAGGGACGTATCGGAAGATAATCATAGATATCTGAACCCCCAATAGACTTTATCCAGTCTAATCCATTAAGGGGAAGGATAAGTGAGGAGCCGTTACATATCCTCTCACCTTATGATGCCCTCGTACGTCTCTGGCGCCTTATTCTTTTGTCACAGCTTTGATCTACTGTTGTGTTGTTTAGTTGTGCGCTCCTTATCAGCTTATTTGGAAGATTTTCTTCATACGATGGCTTCCTCTTCATTATGTATGTTGAGTACCAAACTTTTTATGCGGTTTGCTTTAGCTGTATACGTTTTGGATCCTTACGGGGATATTTAGCTTTTACAATGAGGGAACCGGGGCGCTCCGAGTCCAACTAGCTTGGGTGTCTCGTTACGTACCTGATCACTCTTATTTTTCATGTTCATTTTATTTATTGTCTTTGTATAAGTTTCACGTTAGCTAGTATTTATTTAGCATTGCGATACTTTGGGCTCTATTTTATGTTTGCATTTACATTGCTTTATTGTATTTTATGTTTTTGTTGGTGCGTGTCAGTTTTGGTTAACCAGGCCTAGAGCGCGGTAACTTTTCAGTTGAAGACGGACTCGCCGATGTTGTTTAGGTCTCTCTTACCAGACTCGTTGACAGTGGCTTTTCCCTTAAGGGTTTTTTACCTCAGTTATAATAGTTTACTGATTTATTTTGTCCACTTGTTTGTATTTTTTCGGTATTTTAGACTGTTTAGGCTCTTGGCCATCATGCTGCAATTAATTGTGATTTCCCAGGCTAGGTATGCGCAGTTTTTTGGAGCTCCCCTTTGCGAACGGTGATTTCATTTAGTTGGTACGCTGACTTTCTGTACTGCCGTTCCTTTTAGGCTTTGGGATTTCTCCTTTGCTGGGTTCTTGCAGTTCTTTTGAGTTCCCCTTTGCGAAAGTGGACCTCAAAATGTCGGTGAGCTGATATTATTGTTCTGCCGTTTCCTGGCCTCTGGGATTTTTAGAATGATTAGCATTATTTACTTAGTTATTAATTTTAGTTACTTATAATGGGCATCCTACCTCATGTCGTTACCCCCTCTCTGTGGTTGGTCTTTCCGGCACTGATATTGACCTCAAAATTGTGGTTTATGATGCTGTGTTTTTACAATTGTTGTTAGAGAGGGCTAGCTCCCTCTGGGTTCTGTCTCAGGCATTATGTTTTTGCGGAAACTATTACCGCTTGTCTTCGCTGCCATATGTTTACTGACATTGTCGTTACTGGCGGTGGGACTAGCCACCATTTATTGGGTTCTCTTTTGTAAGATTATCGATTTGAATTTTTTGTTGCTACAGACGTTTGCTCAGTTATCAATGAGTCGATATCGTATTCTATTTTGATAACGGCTCTATTGCCTTCTGTTTGGCTATTTCTCTGCTGAGATATTGGAGCTATGGTTCTTTTTATGAGTATACCCCCCCCCCCCCTCCCAACAATTATTGCTTAGTTACACATAACAATTATCTTTTAAAGGCTAATTATTCCAATCTAACTCCCTTAATAGGGGTTTGGATATTTTGTTCTTTATCTCCTACTTTTTCACCAATTGCAATTGCACACAATTTGGGAATTACTATTCCCTTAATTGTTAGCATAGAATCTTACTAGTACACTCTTTTCAGCCTATGGTGACTGTTAGAGACACACGTACTCATAACTCTTATTTTTTTCTTTACAGGCGGCATCTATGAAGGAGATGCACTGTAGAGTGCATATTTGTGCCAGGACCGTGAGGCATCCTTGAGGTCACGATACTTGTCGGACCCATGCCAAGTGTCAGAAGATGAAGGGTCTAGTCTCCTACTTGGATCCAGAGGATTGCAGTATATGCAAGGACATGCATCATTCAGGTTGAATCTCAAAGGATATCTCCGAGGATGACCGGATGTCTTCCAGAGATCTCTTCGTACCTGGGTCAGGGGATTCAAGAGGAACGCGGATCCAAAGGCTCCTTACCTTCCATATACAGAGTGGAAGGATATCCTCTTCCCTAAGGTGGCACCTGACTCGGTTTTGGGTTATTTACAGCCTAAACTCATCCCAACCGTCCATTTACACGTGGATGAGGCATTAGGTGCTATGAGTTTGAACTTGGAAAACATATCCATGGTTTCCTTTCTCTCTCTCAGTGGTAGAGAATCGGCTCTACTATCTACTCTGGAGTAAGATGAAGAACCTCTCCCTCCGGTGGATGATTCTTACCTGCCTGAGTTGGATGATGATAGTGTGGCGTCTATTAGGGTCTCAGTGGTATCTACTATATCAACTTCTACTACGACAGTGGCCTCCCTCTCTACGACAACGACTACATCTTCCGTAACGGGAGCAGTTTCTGCTACTTTTCCTCCTCCATCCCCTGCGGTCCCTGTGGAACCCAAACCCTCTCAATTCCCGAGTATATTGGGGGATTCTTTCCTATTGGCTAACATGAAGGCTTTCATGGAAGGGACCCAGCTATACCAACGTATGATGTTCAGAGTCTTGTGTGAGGAAATAGAGGTTTTGAAGTCACTGGAGGAACCGGTTAAGATTAAAGTCTTGCCCTCTCATCTACCTTACTGTGTGCAGTTGAATCCCTGGCGGTATGCTGGTCATGCGGTACGTTCTGAGGGTATCCTCCACATTGGTGAAGGGCTAGGCTCCAAGCCGGTGGCCAATCTGGAATTTTATCCAGATATTGAGGCCTATTCCTTTTGCTATGTGAGGTTAGCTGAAGGAGTTCTATTGAGGGTTGATACTATCCCTAAAGAAATAATCCTTCTGGAACATAAAAGAGGTCAACACCTGGCAGTGAAGGAAATGAAGACGGCAGGGTGTATTAATACACAGCTAGGTGCCTTTGGTAAAAGGTTAGCCACCTTTGGGGATCCAGACATGATGCTCTTCCCTTTTGCATCGAAGGGATTCGTAGCTATGGTAAAGGCCATTTAGGAAGGTAAATCTCTCCCTGTGTTGGAAGAGTGTAGATCTGTATCACTCGTTCTTCCACATGATGCTGACCATTGGGTAGAGATGTCCAGTTTACTTTTTCCGAAGGTAAACTGGATAAGCATGTAGCCAGTCGCCAATTTAATGAGAAACTGCCTAGGATTCCTGAACACCTCCTTAAAGCTGAACTGGAGACTAGAGAAAGACTATCAGCTTCGATGTCTCTCGAGTGCTTCATGGAAATGATGATTGGGAATTTTACAGATCCCCTAGTCTTATCCCTGTTAGCAAAAACTCATCTGGCTACCTTTATGAAGGATCTCAATGCTTTCTTTGAGGCTCGTAGAGTCTGTAGAGAACATGTTCTTGCTTCAGCCACTATACGCCATGGGCCGCAACGTCTCATCGACTCTTGCATATGGGGAAAGGACCTTTTTTTTCCCAGAAACTAGTGAAAGAGGTTTTAGACAAAGCTGCAGCCGAGAACAAGAGCCTGTTCCAGAAGTGGAAGATCTCTCTGAAAAGGAAATTCACCCCTGGGCTAGGACCATAATCTAAGAGGTCTTGCAAACCAACTTATCTTAGAAGTTCGTTTGCTCCCTCCCCCGCCAACATCCCTCAGCCTCTTTTTGCCGTTCCTCATCCCTTGACTACACAGTCCCTTGTTTTCAATCTGGTGTATAAGCATGGGTCGTCGTCCTTTCAATCCCAAAATAGAGAAAGAGGTGGCAGTGGCCGCTCTGACAGAGGAGGCAGATCCAGGGGTCGTGGATATCGAGGCGTCAGAGGAGGAAGGGGTGCACATCCTCAACTCAAACAATGAGGATATTCCGGCAGGGGGATGGCTGGCCTTGTTCAAGGACTGGTGGTCATTCAGTCCTTGGGCACAGAGTGTCATTTCCTACGGTTTGGGTTGAAAGTAGAAGAGTCGGCCTCCAAAGCTCAGAGGATTTTTCCAGAAGTCCATACCTCATCTGGAACAATATGTACAAGATCTTCTGAAGAAAAGAGTTATCCATTGCACGAGATCTATGAGATTTCAAGGTCCTCTATTTTGTGTGCCAAAGAAAGATTCGATTATACCTCGAACAATTCTCGACTTGTCCCATCTAAACCTGTTCGTTCAGTGCGACAAGTTCTGGATGCCGACTATTTCGCAGATACCGACCTTACTACCCAGGGAGGCTTACACTGTCTCTATAGTTCTTACCGACGCTTATTGTCATCTTCCGATAGGTCGACACTTCTCCCCCTACCTTGGTTTCAGCCTAGAGCAGAATGCCTATGTATTCAGAGCTATGCCATTCGGGCTCAACATAGCTCTGAGGATTTTCACGAAGGTTATCGATGCAGTCGTTCAACAACTTCGGGAAAAGGGCCTCCAAGTAGCGGCGTACCTGGACGACTAACTAGTGTGGGCTCCTTTGGCACTGGTGTGTTCGGAAGCAACCTCTCAAGTTGCTCCTTTGGCACTGGAGTGTTCGGAAGCAACCTCTCAAGTTGTAAGGTTCCTTCAGTCTCTAGGATTTCAGGTCAACTTCAAGAATTCAAGAGTGGCCCTAGCTCAAGTTTTCCAGTGGTTGGGGATTCATTGAAACCTACAGTTTCATTCCCTTTCTATACCTCTCTCCAAGAGGAAGGAAATAATGAAGTTGTTCCGGTCTTTGATCAAGTCGAGAACGACCACCAGGCGACGCCAGGAGAGGGTTGTAGGATCTTTGATATTCGCCTCAGTAGCGAACCCTGTCCTAAAAGAACGGCTCAAGGATGTAAGCAGAGTTTGGAAATGGAGAACCTCCAAAGCTCTTCGCACCCATCAGACGAAGACCCCGGTGTTACTCCGAAGACAACTTCGACCATAGTCCACTGCCAAAAGACTGTCACAGACGATACCGTTCCGCTTTCCTCCTCCGGTAGTGATTCTTCATACAGACACCTCATTGGACGGTTCGGGGGAGTCGTGGGGGGGGGGTGTCATACCCCACTCAAGAAAGTGCAAGGTGGTTCGTCCCAGAAATTTCAACAATTCCACATAAATATTTTGGAGCGTATGACAGTCTTTTTGTCCCTCAAAAAGTTACACTTAAAGAAGAACATTTACATTCATCTAGTCCTCGACCAAAAAGTAATAGTCCATTGCATTAATAGGTAAAGGTTGAGGTCTCCTCAAATAAATCCCATAATGTTAACCATCTTTACGATGGCTCAGAGGAATGGTTGGTATCTGTCAGCATCCCACCTTCACGGAGTAAGAAATGTGATGGCGGACTCCCTATCTCTGACACAACCTCGAGAGATAGAATGGTTTCTGGACGAAAAGTCTGGACATCAAGTAGACCAACAAGAAACTACCCTGCTATGTAGCACTGAATATGGCTCTAGCAGCAGTGAGCATGGATGCGATGACATTGGATTGGAATCGTTGGGTGAGGATTTACCTGTTTCCACCCTTTAATCTCATGAATGTTCTGGACAAGGTTCGAGTGTTCAACAGAACAGCGACCCTGCTTGCTCCGCTGTGGCTGAGGAGCAACTGGTTTCCCATGGTGTCAGAAATGAACCCCAAGTTGGTGCCGTTGCCCAACCCGATTTTGTCCCAGGAGGTACAGCAAAAGAATGTTTACTCTTCATCATGGAGAACGAACAACCTTCATATCATGATTTTTTCCCCTTAGCTCTGGAAAAAAAGATTTGAAATTCAACGCGAAAAGTTGGAGTTTGTGGAAAATTGTAAGACTTCCACTACCTTGACCCACTATGAAACGTTGTGGAAGAAATGGGTCAAATACGTCAAGGATAAGAATCCAGATTCAATTACCATGGATTTTTGTTTAGGTTTTTTGATTGACTTACAAGCGCAGGGTCTAGCTTTCTCCACGATTTCGTTATACAAGTCAGCCCTTGCTAGACCTATATACGACTTTGATATCGATTTCAACTCGGATCTCTTCAATATGATTCTGAAAGCTTGTGCAAAACCTATATCTTGGTCTTTGGACAAAGTGTTACAATTTGCTTTGGAAATTGACAATCAAACTGCTTCTATTCGTGATCTAACTCGAAAAGTTATTTTTTCTGATTTTGATGACTTCTGGTGCTCATGTTAGTGAGATTGTGGCTCTCTCTAGAGACGAAGGTCACATTGAGTTTGTGGATAATGGTGAGGTTGATTTATACCCCGATCTTGCTTTTCTAGCTAAGAATGAACTTCCCTCTAAATGTAAGGGCCCATGGAAAACAATTTTCCTAGCAAGTGATCCCTCCCTTTGCCCAGTGCAGTGCTCAAAAGTGTCTTTATTAAGACCAGTGCAGTTTAAGGGTGGCCAATTATCTAAAAGGGAAACGGTAGGATCAGATTTGTCTTTGAAACACTTAAGAGCAAAGATTACTTATTTTATAAAAAGAGCGGATCCGGGTAGTATGCCATCGGGTCATGATCCTAGGAAAGTGGCTTCATCAATAGATTTTTTCCAGTACATGTACTTTGAGGGTTTACAGCCATATACAGGTTGGAAGTCCACTATGGTATTCTTGATGCATTATCTGAAACAATTTGTAGAGATACGTCATTTTGTGGTGGCCGCATGTAGTGTTATGAAACCCGCTGCATCGACGTAGCCCCCAAGTGCGTCCTAGGTCACTCATCAAGCTTATTTCTTATAATGAGTAAACAGGGAGTTTTAGTTCCAGGATCTCTAACATTTTTGATTTTCAGGATTCATTAGTGTATGTTTGATTTCAATTTGTACTTGTATAACTATAGTATAACTGTCTTAGTGTCGATTAGACTATAGTTCAATTTACTTGCTTATTTGTAAGTTTTTTTCTTTATTAATTGATTTAATTTATCATGAGTTCCTTCCGATGTCAAATGTCAGGTTTTTTATTCTCCCCGAATGTTACCTTTTGTATAGGTAAATTAGGGATGTATTATTGAGTACAAACACATTTCCTTTATGCCATTCGTGTTATTTGATTATTATTCTTTGCTATGATTTTTGTAAATAAAAGACTGATATTTTGCATGGCTTTTATTTCTAGCCCTATTTTATTTTTTTGTGGTATTAAAATTAGTGTGCCTATTGATTCTTATCCTTCCTGAATAGGTTACTTGATAACCTCTGATGAGTATTTGTTCCATACGTTTTACTCATTGAGCCTACTTCAGTTTTAGCTGTCCGACATCTCACCATAAAAATTGAATGTCTTCTCCATTGTGGAAGATGTTTCTTTGGACCTATTCTGCCTCCTTAACAGTCCATCATACTTATCAATACAGATTCATTATTTTTCGAGAATAAAGGTTGAGATTGATGCGTATGGTTTGATGGAGTAATACGCTTAGTGCATTTCGGTATCGGGACCTTTCTTCAAGGCCTCCTACGGAGTGAAAGGTAATTCTCTGGTACAATTCCCTCAGAACGACATGGCTCAAGCCCAAAAAACAGATTTTGACATAGGAAAAATCTAATTTAGGGCGAGATAGTCATGTCGTCCTGATGGCCCACCCGTTACGACGTCCATCCCTGATTCTTCATAGGATGCTCCTTTTTTCACAGTAGTTCCGCTGGGATGTGGAATGAGGCGCCAGAGACGTACGAGGGCACTGTAAGGTGAGAAGATATGTAACATCTCCTCACTTATCCTTTCCCATAGTGAATTAGACTGGGTAAAGTCTATTGGGGGTGAAGATATCTATGGTTATCTTCGGATACTTCGGTGATTATACATGATAACTTTGGATAGGCATTCCAGGGGTTAGGATTCCGTGATATATATATATATATATATATATATATATATATATATATATATATATATATATATATATATATATATATATATATATATAATATATATATTATATATATATATATATATATATATATATATATATATATATATATATATATATATATATATATATATATATATATATATATATATATATATATATATATATATATATATATATATATATATATATATATATATATATATATATACATATGTATGTATGTATGTATATTTATATGGATATGTATATATATAGATATATATATATATATATATATATATATATATATATATATATATATATATATATATGTATATATATATACATATGTATGTATGTATGTATATTTATATATATATATATATATATATATATATATATATATATATATATATATATATATATATATATATATATATATATATATATATATATATATATATATATATATATATATATATAGATAGATAGATAGATAGATAGATATATAGATAGATATGTACATATCTACAGATATAATAATTATTATTATTATTATCATTGGTATACTTAGTTTTAACATCAATATGCTAAAAGATCAAGGGTTGCAACTGGGAAATATAAGCCATTGAGGAAAGGTAACAATAACCTAATTTAACTAAAAGAGAAATAATGAACAATTAAAATGAAATATTCCAAGAACACTAATAACATTAAAATAGACCTTTCATATACAGTATAAACTACGAAAAATCCAAAAAAAGAAAAGAAAAGAAAAAAAAATAATATAGAAGAAGTTAAGAGTTAATGTGGGTAAGAGTAAGATTATGAGATGTACGAGAAGGGAAGGTGGTGCAAGGTTGATTGTCATGTTGAATGGAGAGTTACTTGAGGAGGTGGATCAGTTTAAGTACTCGGGGTCTGTTGTTGCAGCAAATGGTGGAGTGGAAGCAAATGTATGTCAGAGAGTGAATGGAGGTCGCAAAGTGTTGGGGGCAGTTAAGGGAGTAGTAAAAAATAGAGGGTTGGTCATGAATGTAAAGAGATTTCTAAATGAGAAAGTGATTGTACCAACTGTGATGTATGGATCGGAGTTTTGGGGAATGAAAGTGATGGAGAGACAGAAATTGAATGTGTTTGAGATGAAGTGTCTAAGCCTCTAAGGAGTATGGCTGGTGTATCTCGAGTAGATAGGGTTAGGAACGAAGTGGTGAGAGTGAGAACGGGTGTAAGGAATGAGTTAGCAGCTAGAGTGGATATGAATGTGTTGAGGTGGTTTGGCCATGTTGAGAGAATGGAAAATGACTGTGTGCTAAAGAAGGTGATGAATTCAAGAGTTGATGGGAGAAGTACAATAGGAAGGCTAAGGTTTGGGTGGATGGATGAAGTGAAGGAAGCTCTGGGTGATAGGAGGATAGATGTGAGAGAGGCAAGAGAACGTGCTAGAAATAGGAATGAATGGTGATCGATTGTGACGCAGTTCCGGTAGGCCCTGCTGCTTCCTCCGATGTCTTTGATGACCGCGGAGGTGGCAGCAGTAGGGGATTCAGCATTATGAAGCTTCATCTGTGGTGGATAATGTGAGAGGGTGGGCTGTGGCACCCTAGCAGTACCAGCTGAACTCGGTTGAGTCCCTTGTTAGGCTGGAGGAACGTAGAGAGTAGAGGTCCCCTGTTTTTTATTTTGTTTCATTTGTTGATGTCGGCTACCCCCCAAAATTGGGGGAAGTGCCTTGGTATATGAAGTGCCTTGGTATATGTATGTACCAAATGAAAGCTCTGAATATTCTCTGTCAATTAATACTCATCATAGCTTTATAGAAGTCGAAATATGTATTTTATTAGCTGTCAAAGGAAATACCTTAACATTTCTACTGAACAATCACTAAGAAACACTTTATTTGCATTGAATTCTTATTAGCCATAAATAGTTTGCCGATAACTTTAAATTACGCATCTATTATTTTCGTACATGAAAACAGGTTTAGTAAGGCACGAAAAACATGGGTATATCCAGACTAAAAATAACCATACAGTCATAAATCACAGTTGTCTTGTGTTGTTGTGGAATTTAAGTTGCTCCTTCAAACTCTTCCCATTAAATTCAGAAAACCTGTTCTCAATCAAATATAACAACACATCTTAGTTAAGTTTCTACTTCCAATTATTTACCTGATGGTATGAATACTATATTTGTGTTTCCTCTTTCAGACTATGTAATTTAATAAGAAATTCTAAAATTAAATCTTTATCATTGTCAATGCATTTTTCTTGTTTTTGTTTCAGGTTTGTGAGTGATGAGTTTTGATTCTGAATTTGAGCCCATCTGCAAAATTCAGAACGAAGTCCAAGATACTGGTGGTCTGACATTCATCGTCTAAATTCCAGGTCTGCAGTATGGATCAGCCATTCCTCTTCCATCAGAAGACACGAAGAAGCTTGCAAAGCTGAAAGATGTGTGAAAATGAAGATATGCTCAGCCACCAGTCTCTGTGTATTGAATGAGTGATACATGTGAATTAGTATTCAACACTCTGAATGAGTGTCATGGTTTCCACAAAGTGTTCAACTAACGTTTCACCACGAATCATGACCGTCTGGAAAAAAAAATGCATATAAAGAACCCTCAAGTTCAAGATCATCTTCAAGAAACGTTGGGACATTAAGCGTTGTCTACCCCTGATTGCATATTCTACAACTCTGAAGGATGAAAAAAGGTAAAATCCAAAGGCACATGGACCACAGAGGATGAGCGTATTTGACTGTGATTGGTAGCAAAGTGTATTTGACATGGCAAAAAAGAAGAATGACACTAAGATGCTAACTCGAATAATGGGTGAAAGTTTGTTTACTTGTGAAGCCAAATTTCCTAAGTCATGTATGGTAAAATACATGCAAAACAAAGAAAAATGGAAAAACACAAACAGGATCTCATAGACAGACAAGCTGAACTTGCAGATGTTCACCAGTTTGTCTTTACTGATATCTGTATGATAATCAATGTTAATATCTTCAAGAAAAGGGGATGCAAAAGCTCTCTGAGCTTGTGCAGATGTACATATCGAATCTCGAATACACTGTTTTTCCTAATCCAAATTTCTAAGGTGAAAATCTTAAGCAGAAACTGGAAAAAAAATATGATTTCTTCGAAAATAGAATATCATTCACTAGGATGGCTTCAGGCGGGAAGACGAGTCCCTGAAATGTCTTCATCACAGATATTGATATAAGATCTACACTTAGGAGGGCATAGGAACTGGGATCAAAGGACATGGTTCAAGAAGCTGGGATGAGTTTGCTCTATATCATATGTGAAATTCTGTCATGCTTTAAAAAACCATAATGGCGCCAACTGCTGAAGACCTCGAAGATATCAAAGATATAATTCCATCACAATTATAGAAATTTTTCAGATTTGTCGTAAGTGTCCAGATCTACCAAAGTCGGGCAGCAATAAATAAGGAGTGAAAACTTCCCAAACCCATGCTCTTTTGTGTTACACTATGCCATTTTTTCAGGAGTAAATGTGTTGCAACAATATTGAACAGAATTGGATACTGAAAATTATTCATTTTCAATGGAGTTGGAAACTACTGTCACATGAGCCGTGGATGAAACATAAAGCTATTTATCAACACAAATCATTAAATCACCATAATCCCCTCCAGTATTTCATTCTGAATTTGACAACTTACATCAGTTGCTAAACAATTTTACGAGCATAGATTCGATTCATAGTGCCCATGGAATCATGTTGCAAGATATAGAAGGGAGGCCTAGAGACCACGAAGGGATCCGTGTTAATCTTCCATCAATGTCATAAAATGCTAGTACAAAACGACGCACAATGAATGCTGTATCATCAGATCTTTCAGATTGCTATGCAGCACAATGTAAGAGGCCTTAAATGACCATTGTCGATCACAAAGTCCTTGGAAGAGATGATGGATTTCTCCAAACAAACATCCTCAACACTTATTAGGTGCTGATGCGATTGAAATATTCTTTTGCACAGCAATTACCCACAATGATAGTATTAGTATTAGTGTTACTTACTAAGCTACTACCCTAATTGGAAAAGCAGGGATGCTATAAGCCCAGGGACTCCAACAGGGAAAATAGCCCAGTTAGGAAAGGAAACAAGGGAAAAGAGAACAATCTTAAGAACAGTAACAACATTAAAATAAATAGCTCTTACATAAACTATATAAACTCAAGCAAGAAAACTCTAACAAGAAAGTGGAAGACCATGGTACAGAGGCTATGGCACTACCCAAGACTAGAGAACAATGGTTTGATTTTGGAGTGTCCTTCTCCTAGAAGAGCTGCGAACCATAGCTAAAGAGTCTCTTCTACCCTTACCAAGAAGAAAGTGGCCCCTGAAGAATTACAGCAGTTAATCCCTCGGGTGAAAAAGAATTGTTTGGAGATCTCATGTATTTTTGTCCATATCAATCTCTCTTACACTATTTACATTATCAAGTAATCCCTCTTATTTACCATAAAAAAATTTATATAATCATTATAACAAATGTACAGATATGAGTTATACAAATAAATGTTTCGGTTTTAATGATTAATATTTGTATCTAATAATGTCATAAAGGACAAAACATGGTATAATAATGTATATAAAATTAAACTAGTTTTAGGTACATATCTGCCTTTATACCTTAATTTAAAAAAAAAAAAAAAATAGCTTATCACCATTTTCAATTTACATCCTTTTTGTGAAATTATTTTTTGACTATATTTGCAAAATAAGTTTACTTATTAAAACATATTTAATAGGTCTAAAAGATACAATCAATACTTTATCACTATTGAAAATTCTAACCACAACGCCACCCTCCAATTTCTGTAAATGTTATCAGTTTACAAGTAATAAACTTTGAAAAAAAATCCTTCAAAATGCTACGCTGAAAGAAATATCGCGAGGTATTCGCCAAATTGTTTCCAGAAAAGAAAAATTTTTTCTTTGAGCTCATCACTGTCTAAAGTAACTGATCACGACCTTATTCCTTATCCCCCTACCCCCCCCCCCCCCCCCCCCCGTCCCCCCAAGCAGAGCCTTAGGTGCCATTCCTCCCTTCCTGCATCCTTTTAAGTTTAGCAGACTTATCAAGAACCGCATGAAACTGAGCACTCTTCTCAAAATATCTTAACCCTTTCATAAAGAGTAACTACTCCTATAAGCAGTTCCATTATTATTAATATTAATTGCTAAGCAACAACCCTAATTGGAAAAGCAGGATGCTATAAACCCAGGGGCCCAAACAGGGAAAATAA
Organism: Palaemon carinicauda; assembly: GCF_036898095.1. Classification (NCBI taxonomy): domain Eukaryota; kingdom Metazoa; phylum Arthropoda; class Malacostraca; order Decapoda; family Palaemonidae; genus Palaemon; species Palaemon carinicauda. The sequence continues at coordinate 51,761,414 of NC_090733.1, forward strand.
CCCAGTTAGGAAAGGAAACAAGGAAAAATTAAATATTTCAAGAACACAATCAACATTAAAATAAATGTTTCATATATAAACTTTAAATAATTTAACAAAACAAGAGGAAGAGAAATTAAATAGATTAGTGTGCCCAAGTGTACCCTCAAGCAAGAGAACTCTGACCCAAGACAGTGGAAGACCATGGTACAGAGGCTATGGCACTACCCAAGACTAAGAGAACAATGGTTTGATTTTGGAGTGTTCTTCTCCTAGAAGAGCTGCTTACCATAGGTAAAAAGGAAAGTGGTCACTGACCAATTACAGTGCAGTAGTTAACCCCTTGGGTGAAGAAGAATTTTTTGGTAATCTCAGTGTTGTCAGGTGTACGAGGACAGAGGAGAATCTGTGAAGAATAGGCCAGACTATTCGGTGTATGAGTAGGCAAAGGGAAAGTGAACAGTAACCAGAGAGAAGGATCCAATGTAGTATTGTCTGGTCAGTCAAAGGACCAAATAGCTCTCTAGTGGTAGTATCTCAACGGGCAGCTGGTGCCCTGATAGGATTCATATCCATAACTGGCCAGAGATATGCATGTTTGACTACAATTGACTGCTATCATGTGATTGCCCACCCAATAACAGATCACAGAACAGTTCGGGAATGCCTGCAGTAGACTGAAGAAGACACAAACGAAGTAAAACAGTGGTATGTCATCACCACCTTTGACTTTGGAGTGTGCATGGAAGCATGCCCCTTTGTTTGAAACAATTCAACAAGGTAAGAGAAGAACCTCATACATATTGGTACCTTCCATCTCATTGTGCCTATTTGCGAATGACTGGCAAAAAGATGAAAGACTCCAGACTTTTTTATATTCTTTTGGAGGCTCTACTTATATCGTCGGGATCAACTGACGAGGTTTTGTCAGGGGAAACTAAGAGCATGCTATTAACTACCACATATCTGATTAAACGTTGAAGGCGCATTCTGTGTAGGTAAGTTTTTAGTCAGAATATACCCCTATTTTTGGTATCAAATTAAAGCTGTGTAAATGTTCAGTGATATGCGTAAAGGAAAGTTATCTACATGCTAATTTTGTGACCTATATGCATAGAATGTATGTGAAGTGCTTGTTAGTGATTGCCAATTGGAAATCTCAGTGTATTCACTTTCAACTGGTAATAAAATCCTTATTTTGATTACTACAAATTTATCACTAATGTGTTGATAGAATTTGATTTGATTATATTATATGTTAGATTATAATGTTTCGGTTTTGCCAAATCAGCTAAAAACAAACAATCATATTTTCCAAACCACGCTCATCGGTAAAATTTGCATTCTATGGTACAGTTAGTTCTAAGGCCATAACGTGGAATATATTTCTAAATTTTCACTATTAACACTGATATTTGTGTTCAGCAAATCTAGACCTTTCAGAAAAAAACTAATTTAGCTGAGTTGGGAGGGGATGTTTGCATGGTACCCACAATGTGGAAAGAATAGGCCAGACTATTCGGTGTAATGTAGGTGAAAATAAAGAAAAAATAAGCTGTAACCAGAGCGACGGATGCAATGTAATAGTCTATCCAGTCAAAGGTACCAATATCTTTGTAGCCTTATTATTATTATTATTATTATTATTATTATTATTATTATTATTATTATTATTATTATTATTATTATTATTATCTTGTATATTGAAACAGTTCTTAAATGTAAAAACTATAAAAAGAGTCTTATATCAGCCTGCTCAACAAGAAAACATTTGCTGCAAGTTTGAACTTTTAAAGTATAACCAATTCAATTACCCGATTAGGAAGATCGTTCCAGAACTTGGTCACAGTTGGACCCAAATTCCTAGAATACTGTGTAGTATTGGAGAAGCCTGACTATTGGAAGTAAGTGCATACCTAACATTGCGAACAGGATGGTAATGTCCGGGATTGACTGAATGCAAGGGATGGTCAGAATTATGAAAAACCTTGTGCAACGTACATAAAGAACTAGTTGAATAATAATGCAAGAGATTAATATCTATATCAAGAATAAGAAACTTAAAAGACCGTAAGTTCCAGTCTAAAATATTAAGATTAGCATCAGTAACCGAAGACCAGACAGGAGAACAATACTCGAAAGAGAGTAAAACGAATGAATTGGAACAATTCTTCAGAATATGCCAATATCCAGAAAATCTTGAAAGACTGTCTCAACAAGCCAACCTTCTTGTGCAACTGAAGAATACAGACCTAAAGTGTTTTTCAGAAGTAAATATGCTCTCGAAAATTGCACCTAAAATTTTAAAGGAGCCATAGAGAGTCAGAAAAACATTATCAATGCTGATATAGAGATGTTGAGGGGCCACTGTTCTCGACCAACTTACAATCATGCTTTGAGTTTTGTTAGAACTTGACTTGATGCCCCATACTTTGCACCATACCCCAATATTAGGTAGATCTCTATTAATGGATTCATATACTTGAGATCTACATTCAGGAGATGGAATTGATGCAAAGAGAGTAGCATCATCGGCATATGTAACAAGCTTTTTGTCTAGGCTAAACCATATGTCATTTGTAAATAGCATGAAAAGTAATGGGCCTAAAACACTACCTTGAGTAACACCATATATCCTATTCCTATACTCAACATGATGCCCCTCAACAAAATACCTTTGCGAACAACTACTCAGAAATTTAATAATGATGCTAAAAGAAGATCCACCAACTCCCACTTGTTTTAGTTTGAAAGAAGGGCCTCATGATTAACAGTCAATGGCAGCATTCAAATCAATGCTAATCATACAAACTTCCTGACCACAATCAAGGGATTTCTGTACATCATTGGAGATTGCAAAAAAGGCATCACATGGTCCAAGGCCTTTACAAAATCCAAATGTCAAACTAGGGAACAGATGATGACCTACCGCAAACCTATTTAAACATTTAGCCAAAAGACGTTCAAAATCTTTAGATAATATGGGAGTTATAGAAATGGGGCAGTAATCATTTGGACTTAAATGCAACAAACATTCACATAAAGGAGTAAAATTACCATGTCTCAAACAGGTACTAAAAGCTCCTCTTCTTGCAAAGTTAGGGGTTGTGATAGACTGATGGTAGCATCCTTTCCTGGTGATAGCCAAATTGAGTTTGAGTTCCTCTCAAACTCGATAGTTCTCTTGGTCGCTGCAACCTCACCATCCTTGTGAGAAAAGGATGGGGTGGGGGGTGGCAGTTGGAGGACCTTATAGGTCTATCTGCCGAGTCACCAGCAGCCATTGCCTTGCCCTCCTTGTTCCTAGCTTGGGTGGTGATGGGGCTTGGGCGCTGATCATATGTAATATTGTCAGTGTCTAGGGTATTATCCTGTTTGATAGAGCAATGTCATTGTCCCTTGCCTCTGCCCTTCATGGGCGGCTATTAAACTTTAAACCCTAAATCTGCCCCAAAATAAGAGATTACTTTTGAGCAAGGAAATCTGTAGTCTTTATAAAAATCAAAAACAAAGGACAAATATTATTTGATTCTACCCCAATATAAGCATCTAGGTCCATCAAGAGAGGTTTAATTTCACGAGATCGAAAAGTTAAACTAGTTAAATTAGCCTTATGAAATCAGGAATGAGGAAGATAAGGTTTCTCATTACTCTGCTTACTGACATACACACCGTTCAAAAGGGTTACCTTTTCCTTTCGACAGTGAGTGACAGAGCCATCTGGTTTAAGTAAAGGAGGAACTGTTGTGTCTACATCTATATGAGTGCAGATTTAAGGGTAACCCATAGCTTATATTCCTGGGTTTTACCAAAAAGATTTCTTTTCTGATTAAATTTTATTCCTTTTCAGTTTAAGCATAAACTCTTTGAGCAAAATCTTTAAGCTGAGTATAGTTATTGTTAGTCAAATCTGATCTCTTACCCTTCCAAAGATAATAGGCCTTCTTCTTCGCCAAATAAACATGCCTGTAATCATCATTAAACATTTTTTCTTTTTCACTTGGTACCTTAACATACGAGAGCAAATACGCCTACAAATTATATTGATTAGATTTTCATTCAAAGGGACAACAGGATCAACACTTTTATAGAATTGTCACCAATTCAAGCCTGAATTTCCGTTATAGTCTACATGAAATTTTTTTATAAATCGTATAGGAATGTGATACATCATGGTCAGGCTGCTCAGTCTTCAAACTAATAAATCAAGGCACGACCAGATATCCCAACTGGAGAACCAATCTTACTTTTTATTACGCCAGGGGAGCTGGTGTATACAAGGTCCAAGTATTTACCAGACCTGTGAGTAGCTTCAACTATGATTTGCTTACAATCTAATTCAGCTTATGATTTGCTTACAACCTAATTCAGAGGCAAAGTCCAAAGCCCTTAATCCATAACAATCAGTAGGAGAAACAGAATTTAAAAACGCCTAGTGGTGAGCATCTAAATCACCAAAATAAACAGAGGCCTTTTTATCATCTTCTTGTATCTTAGTTAGAATGGTAAGAAGACAATCGAAGATCTACTGATCAATGTCTTGACTCCGGTATATCAAACTCAAATTGAAGTTGATAAGTCTTCCACAAACTTTTATTACCTAAATTTCATGACATCTACATTAATAGCAGGACATGAGAAACACTGTAGTCAGTCCTAATATAAATTGCCATTCCCCTGTTCTTAAGAATGGCATCCCATTTCAAAATTACTGGCTTATTAAACCATGTTATAAGGAGCTCAGATGAGTACCTCTTGTTAGAAACTAAATTATCAAAGCACAAATTAATAAAAAACTGTCTGGGCGCAGCTTTAAGGTCTTGAATAATTGTATTCAGACCATTATTATGGCAATACAGTAGACAACACTATAGAAGTTTAGGAGTCA
>NC_090733.1:51771280-51796280 GCF_036898095.1 Palaemon carinicauda
AATCTGCAATATACTGCAAATAGAAAACTACAGTACCATTATACAGTAGTAATTTCTAACATCCCTTAGGTACCCTTGAGCGAGCTTCTGCTGGTACCGCTCCTATATTTAAAGAATAGTATTTCTTCAATATTCTGATTGAGAATCAGTCATCCTAACCCCACAGTATTAAGAATAAAAATGGACAGTAAATTAGTACTTCTCTAGCCCTAGGGGTAAGAGCCCTTTTAGTTGGAGTTCCTTAACCCTGGATAGGTACGCTCCTCGGACACCCCTTTAAGGGTATACTCGGTCGTGCGCGACCCCGACGCAAAAAAAAAATTCTTGAAAAATCTGTTTTTGCTGTAACCTCCCTTTTTTTTGCCAAAAAAAAAATTCAATGAATGCTTAAAACTACTGTAAAGATAAATACTACTCATCTGCAGAAAAACTATTTATTATAAATATTTTAAAAAAATAAGTAGAAAAAAAAGACCTTACATAAAAATTCATAAAAAAAAATGTATACATATATACACAAATCCTTTTAGGAATTGATTCTTGAATGTTTAGGGCACATCTTGATGTATTTTGGATGAAGTCGGACCCATGGAGGTGAAGATCTGAAATGAGAAAAAAAGGGTAACTTTTTTTGGCCAAAAAAATTTGTCCAAATTTCATTAATTTTTTGGGGTACCCAAATGAAATAGGAAGTGGCTAATTTTTTTAGGGAATAAACATATGTTATCCTAAAATAGAAATATGTAAAAAAATCTTCATTATTTTGTAAATTACATTTATATCAGGGGCCATATCTAAAGGTCATTTTTTGAGTACTTAGAAATTTCGTAAAAAAATACATATATTTAATATATAATATGATATTTATGCATGTAAAAATATACCAAAATATCACAAATTCTATAGGGAACAAGAATATATATAGATAGGGAACTTACGCTTCAGATATGTCCACAAAATGGCCGCCAACCACACTGACTCAGACTCCCTAATCTGCCACATGAAATGTAGGAAGGGTATGTCAATTTCAAGGTGTTATTTACTAATCTAATTATTCTTGGATATTCATAGAAATTGTATGGTGGATTGCTGGATGAGTGTCAATTATTTTACGACTATAAAATTAGAATTCTGACCCCCAAAAAAAAAATTTGAAGGGAAATAAAATCGAAAAAAAAAAATTGTAAAATAATATAATATTTTAGCTAAAAAAATTTGATGATATTCAATCAAAAAAGAAGTAAACAAAATTTTCCGACAAATAAACATCTAAATGAATCATTACTCTATGATAGTTCCTTAGTACGTAGTAATTTTGAAAGAAATGGGAAAAAACGAAAAAGTGGCAATCGCAGGAAAATCGAACACATACCTATATATACGCCATATCTGGCTAAAAATAAAGATAGGCATGGGTAGCCAGATCATCTAGAAACACTTTCCAACACTATAAAAATATAAGTTTTGCGACACTACTTGCCAATTCCTTACAGTAACATGACTAAGCAAAAAAATGCAAAACAAATAAAAAGGGGCACTCGCGGAAAAATGGCCAACGCTCTAATATACGGCATTTCAGAAAAAAAAAAAAAATTCAGCCACGTGCTAGGCAAACCATCAAGGCACATTTTCCGACAAATAAACATCTAAATGAATCATTACTCTGTGATAGTTCCTTAGTACGTAGTAATTTTGAAAGAAATGGGAAAAAACGAAAAAATGGCAATCACAGGAAAATCGAACACATACCTATATATACGCCATATCTGGCTAAAAAAAAAAGATAGGCATGGGTAGCCAGATCATCTAGAAACACTTTCCATCACTATAAAAAAATAAGTTTTACGACACTACTTGCCAATTCCTTACGGTAACATGACTAAGCAAAAAAATGCAAAACAAATAACTAGGGGAACTCGCGGAAAAATGGCCAACATTCTAATATACGGCATTTCAGGAAAAAAAAATTTCAGCCACGTGCTAGACAAACCATCAAGGCACATTTTCCGACAAATAAACATTAAAATGAATCATTACTCTGTGATAGTTCTTTAGTACGTAGTAATTTTGAAAGAAATTGGAAAAAACGAAAAAGTGGCAATCGCAGGAAAATCGAACACATACCTATATATACGCCATATCTGGCTAAAAATAAAGATAGGCATGGGTAGCCAGATCATCTAGAAACACTTTCCAACACTATAAAAATATAAGTTTTGCGACAATACTTGCCAATTCCTTACGGTAACATGACTAAGCAAAAAAATGCAAAACAAATAAAAAGGGGCACTCGCGGAAAAATGGCCAACATTCTAATATACGGCATCTCAGATAAAAAAAAGACATGCACGTGTTAGCCCAACCATCAAGGCACACTTTCTAACAAATAAACATGAAAAAAAATCAATAATATACGGTAATTCCTTACTACGTAGTAAATTTTTACAAATATTGAAAAAAACAGAAATTGGCAACCGCAGGAAAATACCCCACATACCAATATCTACGGCGTATCTGACAAAAACAAAGACACGCATGGGTAGCCAGATCATCTAGACACACTTTCCAACACTAAAAAAGCAAAGGTTTTGCGACACTAATTGGCAATTTCTTATGGAAAAATTACTTGGCCAAAAAATGAAAAAAAATGAAAAAGGGGCACTCACGGTAAAATGGTCCTCGTGGTGATGAACGACATTTCAACTAAAAAAAAAAATCATGCACATGGTAGCCAAACCATCCATCAAGACTTTCCACAACTGATAACCTATACAAGTTGCACCATTCTACGACAATTTCATAATACGTAATAACTTTGATAATTATGCAACTTACCTTAGAAGGGTAAACTCGGTCGCGCTCGACCCCGACGCGTCTCAGAAATCTGGGAAGGAGTACAGTTACAGCGATGCACATCTGGACACTACTAGAGCGTGTAGGCGAGACACCGACTGCAGGTTGATCACCCACAAATTCAGTCAAGGGGGTGAGTCACGTGAGAAAAACATCTTTTGTTTTGACGCTCGGGGTTGCGGACGACCCACCGTACCGTTCCAGGGTTAATTTAGAAATCTCCAAATAGTTAATACCGAGGGGAGGTACCAGCATTTGCTTGCAGGGGGTACACAAGTATGTGTCTCCTACTATCCCTTTATAGCTTACTATCCTAAGCTATTCTGTTAAAAGATGACCTTTGCATATTGATCATCAGGGAGATAATCCCTTGTATACTCATTCTGTTTTCCTTTCTTTACATTGGAACATCAGATAACTTGTGCTGCAGACTTTTGCAATGCCAAGAGGAAGTATTTTTATGGTCATAATATTTACAGGTTTCATGAATCCTGCAATATTATTTCCGGATCCCTACATTATTGGAACCCGCAGGCTTACAATATATGTCGGACCTTAATGTCCAAAGGTTTCGAGAATCCCAAGTCTACAGAGACTAGGGATACAGCTCAATACAAATTACGCAACTGGGTAAGAGGCTTCCAGAAAATCTCTCCGGGACCTTACCTACCTAATGATAGGATGCGTAAGCTACTATTTCCGAAGGCAAGTAAGGAAATAGTGATGCCTCAGACGCTAATTACATCCCCTGACGGCCAGATAGCCTTTAGGAAAGAGGGCAGGAAGTGCCCTGGGGTAGGAGAGGAAAATGTCGTGTCAGAATTGCCTCCGCCTATGCCGGCTCTAGAGCCATCGACGTCGACATCTTTGTCTTCTACCCCCCTGTTAGATAGAATGGAACAATTATGTGTCCAATTGAATAATCTAATAGGGAGCTTTCGTAAACAAAACGAAAAGCAGGAAATAAAAGGCAAGATAGAGCCTCGCAAAGCTTCTCTTATTGCTTCCCAAGGGTCATTCAAACGACCCATGGATCAAGACCTTCCGACATGCTCCAAAACCAATACCTGGAGGTTTGCGGAGGTGATGCCGATCTTAAATGGCAAACTCTACATCTCGGAGAAGATTTGATGCTTTCCCTAATTGTTTTGTTCGACTGAGGTATGAGCCAAAGTCAAGAAAAAGAACGGAAATGAAGGAGGTCATGATTCTCGACCATGATAAGGCAGAGGCTATCCTGTCAAGTAGCCTGAAAAAGGCGGGTTACTCGGAGTTGAATGTTTTCTCTCTGAATAACAGGCATCCTTCCTTTCTTGCTCCTGCTTCAATCTCATTCCCCTTTATGGGAAAGGCATTTACATCTGATGCCAAGGCAGTGGAGGTGGGTAGACCATGTCCTGCAATAGAGGAGTGCAAGCCTCTGTCACCAGCCTTTCCCAGACAGGAAAAGGACTGGAAGGAAGTCCATTTAACTTTCTCAGTAGGAAGATTAGATGCGGATGTCGCCAGTCGACAATTTAACGAACGTCTCCCTAAACTATCTGAGTTTCTCTTGTATAATGAACAAGAGACAAAGGAGAGACTTGCAGCCTCCCTTTCTCTACAAAACTACATAGAGTAGTGTACAACCTATCAAAATACCCCAGACATGCTCATGGTCCTAGCCAAAATGCATATGGCTACCTTCGTGAAGGACCTTTATGCCTTTATGAAAGCTAGAAGAGCATGTAGAGAGTTTGTGTTCCCTGCTGCAATAGTGAAACACGAAACAAGGAAGCTAATATCTTCCAACATCTGGGGTAAAGACCCTTCCCAGACGAAGTAGCTAGGAAAGTGATTAAGAGCGCCACCATGGAGAACATAAGTCTTCTCCAAAAGTGGGGCATCCTTTCAAAGAGAAAATCTTCCATGGTTGTAGGTCCCCAACCTAAAATGAAGACGGGAAAGGCTGGAAATATCCAGGCTGTTCAACAACATCCCACAGTCACGGTGACCACTGACCACGGCGCCACAGGCAGGGGTCAAGAGTTAAAACCTACTGATCATTCGAAGTATGAAGATGCTTCTGGTAGGAGGGAGGTTCCTTCAGGATCGTCGGACCTTCGATCCTTGGGTCCAAGGCCTAATCAAGATGGGACTGTGATGGGAAACAGAAATATCTCCACCATCATTTCCTTACCTTCTCGTATAATCCAAAACCCTCCTGGAGGAGTATATCTGAGAGCTCTAGATCATACAGGTGGTAAGCAAACTATAGTCCATCGAGTTCCAGGGAAGGCTGTTTTGTGTTCACGAGAAGGACTCAAGAAATCACGGAGTCATTCTGAACTTGTCGCCACTCAACAAGTTCATATGAAACAGCATGTTCAGAATGTTAATCCTTCTGAACACATGGACCTTGTTTCAAAAAGGGGTGTCCGTAGTCTTGTCAGACCTGAAAGGTGTCCTTTGGCAACTTCCAGTCAATCACCCCCTCTGCTCCTATCTAGGATTCAAGTTACAGATAGTAACTTACATCCTAGTAAAGATACGTGTCGGACTAGACACAGTCCTAAATACCTTCATAGGATTAGCAGACTTAGTCACATAAAAACCAAGCCTTGAAATGGTTCAGGCAACAATATACTTGGACGAGAGGCAGGGGTGGGCAGCACCCGAAATGGCTGGTCTATGTGCAGAAAAGGAAATGACCCGGTTCCTGGGACATCACGGATGCAAGATAAGCTTGTATAAGTCTCGATTCTCTCCAGCTCAAAGGTTTCAATGGCTAAAAAACAATTGAAGCCTGTGCCACACCAACTCTCCTTTCCCTTGGGAATATAAAAGGAGATCGCAAGGTAGGTCAAGAGATTCAGATAATCAGTCAGATTTCTAAGACGCTAACAGGGAGAAGCTCTGAACTCTCCCCATTTCGCAATAGTGACAGACCAAGTGCTAAGAGCACAGCGGAAAGATGCGTCAAGAGCCTGGAGAAAATACGCCTCAAATGTTTGAAGAGATCTAAAAAAACCGATATCAGTCCCTCGTTAATGACTTCTCTAACAAAAGTCAAAGCCCGAAAGTCCCATGACTATGCTGGTCCTGTCATGAGTGAGGAAGCTCTCTCCACACAGATCAGACTTCCTAAGACTGATATGGGACACCGAAGCGATAATGAGATGTCGCAATCGACAATGCTAAAGAACTTGTCAAACAATCTAGGTGAAGTTACTCATCCCTTTCTTAAAGGGATGGCACCTGTCAGCAGTTCATATACAATTGATCCACAATGTAACAGTGGATACTCTATTTCGGTTCAAGCTGATAGAGTTGGGATGGTCCAAGGACGCAGACCTATTCCCTCCCAGATGGGAACAAGTCCCGGAACTGCAGATCGACCTCTTCATCATGAGCGTCTTCAAGAAACTACCTCGATAGGTAGCCCCTTACAAGTATCCTCTAGTGGAGTTTATAGACAGCATGTCTCTAGTATTGATGGGATGGACTCAGGTATTCCCGTTCATCCCATCCAATCACCTGCTGAAGGTCCTCAACAGGCTCAGATACTTCCAAGGGGGAATAAATATAAATATATAGATTAAGAATACATATCCTTATGATTTTCAGTCTTTTTTTCTTTTTTCTTTTTTTTTTAAACTTGAGAGCTGTCTCTTATAATATAGTTGATTTTCTTGCAATTTCAAGTATTGTGTATTACAATCCTTTTTAATTATTCTATACCATATCCCATTCGAATAAAGTAAAATATACTGTATAACTGATTTGTTAAACTTAGTCATATGTGATGTGTAGGCATACATTTGATTACAGTTTGTAGACCTTTGTAGAATGATATTAGTTGTATATAAAACACAAATAATTGTAATCTTTTTTTATTGAAACGGAAATGCAAGAAGCACTCATGTATACTCTTTAGTAATATGAAATAATAAATGTATAGATATGTAAACAAAAGGAATAAAATAACTCATTAAATTGAATCGCACATTAGAATAATCAAAAGGGGGTGGAAATAGAAATAAGGTAGCATACAAGCCAACCAAAAATGAAAGATAAATCACATCAAAGGAACTTTAATAAATTATACATAAGAAAAAATAACAGTAAATAATATTGCACATATAAAAATTGTAACCCCCCCCCCCCAAAAAAAAAAAAATAATAACATCCAAGCAGGCTAAAATTGTGTCATGAATTACTTGCAAATAAACTATAATATAATTACGAATATGAGAAAACATAATACTAAAAAAAAGGATTTCTTCATATTTTGAATACATCGTGCAAACATAAGCCAAAGCAAGTATGCAAACATAGAAAGCACAGACAGTAAACACACATTCAATGTTCATGAAAATACAAATAAAATCAAATAGTTTACAAATACTGTGAAATGTTAATCTTTATTTAGGAAATAGAAAAAATAAGAAGACAAGGGACACTAACAAAATAATATGTTGAAGCAGTATACTCCTGTAATGCTACTCAGGTGTACAAACATGCTGAAATATTCATGCACTTATAAGATAAATCAGAGTTAAATATATTATATACCACTAAACATGTTCCTAACGCCAAATATTTCAGCTCCAGAGAAACACATTATTTCAATAGCTTTATGACCACATAAAAAAGTTTGAGAAAAGTGTATTGCGGATATCAGTGGGGCTTATTTATTAGTAGCACATATTTATTAGTAGCACATATTTCATGTATTATACTGTTAGAACTCACCGAACTTTGTCCATATGGAACCTGGGAAACACCTAATGAGGATCGGTTTCTTTTCGTTTATTGCCAAAAACACATTGTGCGACTAATTCACTGCTTGCGCCTCTGAATATAAACAAACTGACGACAAGCGATGTACAGTATATCTACAATGCCATCTGAATATTGAGCGGTCAAACTATCAGGTTCAGGTTCAGGTTCTGGGGTGAGGCATAGCCTTTACAACGGCGCCTCTAACGTTTATCTTCTTGTACTGTTTTGTCTTTTCTTCCACATTATGTTTAATACTTCTTTTTTCTTTTCTATATTTGTTTCACTAAATAAAAATGATCCTACTATTTTCTTTGGGTGTTCGTCGTGTGCTTGTTGTAGCTTAATTACTTCAATCCTTTCTTTTTTATATTCCTGGCAAAATAACAAAAAATGTATCAAATCTTCCTCCTAATTTTCACAAAAATTACAGTTTATATTCCCCCCATTGTGTCTATTTACAATATTTAGTTTTAACGTATTAGTTCTTGCTCTAAAAAATATCACTGAAGCAAATGTATTGTCATAAATTAACTCTTCTTTAATTTCTTTCTTCCACGTTCTATATATTTCTAAGCTCACTTTACTTTCTATTTCTTCTTTCCACTTTTCAGTATCCCACTTTCTGGTTTCCGTTTTCATTTCTGCCTTTTTCATTCTTCTTATTTGTCTTATGCCTATACTTAATTCTTCCAAATACTTTGCAGGTTGTTTCCACCATCTTCCTTCTTTTCTTGAATATTCTGGATAATTATTTTCAGTATTTCCTTCTTTCCATTCAGGGTACGATTTAAGTACTGCAGCTTCCCGTCCATCACCCTTGCTTTCATAGAAGATGCACCTATCTCCCCTCTTAGAGTAGTATTATCTGTGCTTTTAGTGGCACCTAAAATCTTCCTGTATACCCCATTCTCTATTCTTTGTAGTTTCTCTATTTCAGTTTCTGTTAGATTTATAACACTTGTTCCATACAAAACAGACGGTAAAGCAATACTTTTCCAGAACGTTTTTCCTATCATTACTTTATCGCAACTTTTCTCTATAACTGAATATGTTAGATTAGCTAATTTTTGTGCCTTTTCTATCATTACCCTTTTGTAAGTTTTAAATATATTCCTACTATTGTCTAGCTTTATTCCTAAGTATGTCAAACTTTCTACTACTTTGATTCCCTCTATGTTATCTGGCTTTTCTTTCATATTGTAAATCATAATATTACTCTTCTCTTTATTAATTTCCAACCCATATTTTTTACTAGTTTCTACTAATATCTGGATGTTACGCTTTGCGTTTTGTATATCTTGTGCAATTATTAAGGCATCATCTGCAAAAAATAATGATTCTATCTTTATTAATTGATTTCTGAAACCGTTTCCTTCCTTTTCTATTTTCTTCATGACAATATACGTAATCAGTTTAAAAAAGTGAAGTTGATCCTGTGCAACCTTGTTTAATTCCAGTTGTAACCTCCATTTCTTGTTCTATACCTTCTCCTAAGTCAATGCCCGTAATATCTCCTTGATAAATATTTGCAATTGCACTTATGATTTTGGTGTTAATTTTATATTGTTTTAAAACTTCTATTAATACCTCCCTTTTTACAGAGTCAAATGCTTTACTAAAGTCTATCGCGGTTACTATTAGGGGTTTCTTGTTACTATAGCTCTCTTCCACACAATACTGTAATATAAAGATATTGTCCTCTATCCTGCCTCCACCTGTAAATCCTGCTTGACATTCATTGTCTTCTTCATTCATTCTTATGTGGTCTTCTATTTCCTCTTTCACCATCATCATGAATATTTTATAAGAAATATTTAATAGAGCTATGGGTCTTAGGTCTTTTGCCATTGGCCTTCTTTTCTTTTCAATCATCTTTGTTCTTGACTTCTTCCACATTTTTGGTTTTTCTTTTTCGCCCAACTCATTTTGATAACCTTTCTGTAAGGTTTCAAGACATATTTTGCTTTTCCCTAGTGCCTTATATACCTCGGCTTTTAGGCCATCTGGTCCTGCCGCTTTTTTTGCCTTTAATTTTCCCAGGCAATTCTTTACTTTTCCTGTTGCGATTTTTGGATTTTTCATTGGTTTTATTTTCCCTTTTGTTACCATTACAAGGTCACAGTGTTCCCTAAGTATGTCCGGGATATTATATTCATCTATTCTTGTGGTGTCTTCCTGATGCGCTATTTCATTTTCATATTCTATCTGTTTTTCTTCATTCCAAACTGAGTCTATTTTATTTTCATGCTTACAATATATAGTTTTCCAGTACTTGATTAATTCCTCTTTTGTTTCTTCCTTATTTAGCTTATTTCCTTGTTCTCCATAAAGTTGTATAACTTTGCCATGGGATTTCTGTCTGTTCCTTATTCTATCAATATTCTCCCAGAGTTTTATATTTTTATCTATTTTTATTTCTTTTGTTATCTTTTTTTCAAATCTAGTAATTTCCTTCTTTATTATTTCTTGCACTTCCCCCTTCTTTTGATCATATCTCTCTTCTAATACCTTTTTTACTTCGATATTGGATTCATTTCTTTCCTTTCTGTTTAAATCCTTCCTTACCTTTATGCTTTTTTTTTTATTTCATCGTTCATCCAGGGTTGCTCATGTACCTTTTCTTCATCAAGAACTTTCCTTTTATATACTCTTGCCAATTTTTCTTCTGCAGCCTCTTTTATTATTAGATCCATATATATATATATATATATATATATATATATATATATATATATATATATATATATATATATATATATATATATATGTATGTATATATATATATATATATATATATATATATATATATATGTATATATATATATATATAAATATATATGTATATATATATAAATATATATGAATATATATATATATATATATATATATATATATATATATATATATATATATATATATATAGATAGATAGATAGATAGATAGATAGATAGATAGATAGATACATAGATATATTTACACACACAACTTTAGATATGAGACATACTATATAAACTTCATAAGAAAATATGAATAATACATACATCAAATGACTAGGATAGTTTCCGGGAAAATGCTGTATGTTATTTGCATTTGTTTGGAATCTTAAACTATATTACATATTCTGGTATATTCTAGGTAAAAATAAAGCATCTAACAAATAAAACACAGCTTGGGATAGTCTCTACTTGAGCAAATATTTTTGGACAAAACGTCTTTGCTTGAACAAATATTTCATGACACAAAAACAAATCCTTCAAAAGATATTCTTTTTATTTTCTTATTCGCTTTGTGTTGGTTTCTTTGTCGATAAGCTTTTTTTTTTTTTTTTTTTTTTTTTTTTTTTTTTTTTTTAGCTTCTGAAGAAAATACTAATTTTAGCAATAGTTTCTAATAACTCAAGCATATGAGGTGCATCTGCAAAAAACAAAGATTTTCCTCTTTGCTGTTGGGATTTTTAAATGAAATTCTATTAGAGTTGATTGGGTTTATAAAAAAAAAAGTTTCCATACTCATATTAGAAGGTCCTAGGTCATGAACAATAGCAACAATGAATTGACGACACAGCTGTACTCTACGCATCTGTGACTTTACATCATCTACAACCTCTTGTTGACAGTGGATGGAACAAACCCGAGCAGGTTTTATGTTACTTTCGTCCTGGCGTCTGCAGCGAATTACCCAGCCTTTCTGTGTTGATTTGTCTCAAGGAAACCTGAAATATCTTAAGCATTTACATTTTGAGTTAGTTTTGACAGTATTGCAGCCAAAAACAGCGCAATAAGAAGGCATTTTCCATAAATAATGTGCATGTAGGTTGAAAGGTGTAGCTCGTGACAATGAAAGTGTATGGCTTTGGGTGGCAGTCTGGCTCTACTGGACGCCCATGACGTCGCATAGGGGGCGGAGCTATGTTTAAATCCTGCCTCGTGAACAGACCTTATCTGTATTGATTCTGGGTAGGCTAGTGGGGGAAATTAGTCCGAAAAAAATGATAAATGAAAATGATGAAACTATTAACAACTCTTTTATAAGTATAATGTTCAGATTAATAGCGAAATATTATGATGACCATGTACAAAGGTCATCAATATCTGAAAACGAGTTCCAATAGATCCAGCAGATTATTAAACATTAAGTACAAAAGAAACTGGTTTTTTATATAATTTACTTTCTTTAGACAAATTTAAATGTCTCTCTCTCTCTCTCTCTCTCTCTCTCTCTCTCTCTCTCTCTCTCTCTCTCTCTCTCTCTCTCTCTCTCTCTCTCAAGTGGATTTTTAAAACAATTAAGAGAGAGACTTTCTGGAAATTAGATTACTGTAGTCTCGTCTAAGTAAGGTTCATCCCCTAGTAGTAAGACGAGGAGCGATATTAGTATTTTTCTACGGAAGATCTGAATAAAATAAATAATAATTTCCTACCTCTACAATGTGGATCCTGTTATCATGCATATTCCTCTTACTTTTTACTTTTCAATCTCTATCATCAATGTTGTTAGAAAACAAGTATCCTTCCTCTACTCTTTCACTCGGTTTTCGTTCGACATTTCTTTTATTTTTCCAGATGCAAGTTGTGGAATACAACTTAGTTCCATGATAGACGTCTTTCACGATATTGACGGGAAGGGATTATTTATTTTCACGTTAATGCATTTCAAGTGATTACCACTTATCATTCAATCTCTGTGTTAATAATTTTTTTTATAACATATAACCTACTTTTTTAGGAGGGCGGTATATAATTTGATTCAATAAATAAAAACATTAAATTCATTACGCAAATCATCATTCTTATTTACATGAATCGAAGGCAATCAATTGTTATAGACAATTTGACACATTTATTTTTACTTAAGTCTTTTCAACTCGATAATAAAACCATAATAGTTTTAATAAAAATCTACAAACAATCACGCCTGTTATAGAATTAAGGTTCTATTTTGCATGGCGGTCGAACCTAGGACACTTGTGGGCTATCAAGGGAGTCGACAGATGCAATAGAAAAAGTAGGATCCTGAATCTTATAGCACAGTTGATTCCTCAGGTGCAACGATGCTTAGTTTCTAACTTCATACAATTAATTATAATAAGCATCATATTACCAGTATTCATAATAGTGCATAAACATATACAAACAATAATACTAATGATATGTGTCATGGCAAAAACTCTTAGGGAATATCATTGAAAAGATGCTTAACACTTCCCTTCTTATAATAGAATTTTTAGACGAAAGACACAATAGATATGATTCTATAGTTTCTTACTTAGTAAAATAAATCAAGTGCGTCATATCAATATTAACGTTAGTACTTCGCCTAATATACTCTATCCATGATGGATAGAGAGTTGATTCAGTAAGTACCTAATAGTTTTTTGTATCATACACTTAGTTGGTTAGTTTTTTTATTCCAAATAATCCAATTTGTCCCATGTACCACTCAGGATATATAATAGTTGAAAGAGTTCCAAAAGTTTTTTTTTTTTTTTTTTTTCAGTTGCCTTCCTCATCCTACTCCTTCATGGAAGAACCCCAGACGCCAAGTTTTTCATGACAAGATATTGTACAAATAACAAAAGAAAAAAAAATGGAATGGAATTCTGATATCTACACAGGTGGTCAGTGACAAATGAAACCTAAATTTAATCACCAAAAATTTAAAAAAAATATGAATGCAATGGTTTTCTTATCCCATTTTCTAATGTGATATTTACCCTTAATTTGCTCAATAGATTAAACAAAACAAATGACTGCCTTTTAACAGCACTGCAATTATCCAAAAAATTAAACAATACTTTTTGGGAGGATACAAACACTTTCAACCAAATTAGTTAAAATTTTCTCTGCACTCAGAGTTTAAGTTATAAAGTTACCTTTTTCATGTTGTAGATAAATCATATATTTGCATATATCTACAAATATACAATAAAATTTTGTAAAACGTTTAGAAAAAAAGTTTTTCATTAATTCATTATTATTATTATTATTATTATTATTATTATTATTATTATTATTATTATTATTATTATTACTATTATTATTACTATTATTATTATTAAGGGAAAAACATTAGCTTTCCAAAGATACCATTCTATGCATGTTCCTAATGATATAATGTCAACATGTCATGCGATAAAAGCTAAGTTTTAGTCATGCAGTAGGTTAGACAAAAGAAAGTTATTAGCAGTACACAATGTAACTCAAGGGCATAACAGATTTGAAGAGTTTTCATTTCTCATTAGATGTTGATGATAAAAAATAAAACTCAATTTTCTGATAAAAGACTTCTGAAGCTGGGCAATGATCATAAGTTACAAAATTTTTGGATCTCTTTTAAAGAGAGCTATGCCTCTTTTCTTTCGCAGCAAGATGGATTCCCCAGAAGAAATTAATGGCTAGGATACTTCGATAAACTAGCACGAATATCATATCAGATCATGAATAAAAGAAAAAATATCAACATGAAATATCGCACTCTCCTCGTTAATTTCAATCTCACTAACACAGATGGATATTGAATATTTCACTGAACGTAGTAGATTTATAAATAATAAATTTTAGTGAATAAATACCCAAACTAATCAAAATTTCTAAAGTTTTTTAATCCTTCATCTGACTTAGAAATAAACAAACGATTTTTACTATTCCAGATCTGTTGCTGATGGATATTGGAGTTCCCCCCGAACATAGTAGATTTATATATAGAAAATACATCTTAATCAATATATATAGATATAATAATTTAACGATTTTTACTATTTTAAATCTGTTGCGCTTCACATTCATCTATAAGAGCAAACATATGTTTGTTCAGATGGAAGTAACCTTTGAACAAAAGAGAAAATACACTTCATAAAATTTTTAAGATAGATATGTGATAATTTCACATAACAAAAAAAAAAAAAAAAAAAAAAAAAAAAAAAAAAAAGTTTCTCTTGAGGAATAACAAAATAGCCTAAGAGGTAATGATAAAATTTCAACAAAGATAAAAAATATATTCACGTGTTTAAATCCGTTAGGGGCACAAATAAAAGCCAGAATATCAAGTTTCTTTTCGCTGCAGTATCACTGAAACAGGTTTATCGTATGTATTTCTTCGGTAAGATTTTCGATGATCATAGTCAGTCTTCATTTTATTCCACATTCAAAACATTTTTATCAGGAAGGTTTATTCCTGTAAATCATAAAATTTTTACTTAATCCACAATTTTCTCATCCACGTAAAAGGCTTTTCCTCCATGGTATTTCCCCATCCCTTCCTATTCCAAATAAAAAGCATCATTATAATTGTTTTCCTTCATTTGTTATCATAGTTTGATCAATACCCAACGCCTTTTCTTCCAGTTTCCATCTTAACTTTAATACTTTTAAATTGTACTCTGATGAACCTTTTATCATTCCAGTGGTTTGTGATTGTAGAAAATAGTTCATTGTATTCGTGTATTACAAGTGCGCAGTATCTCTGCAATTCATCATATGTTAGTGACCATCTCATTTTATTCCCACACATTAATTGTACCGTCATGCTCGTCGTTCTCTGCACCTCCTTGTATCCATGTTTCTTCGCCAAGCAAGTGTTATAAATGCCTCTTCCTCATCCCACTAATGAAATAAAAAGCACAAGGATCCCACTCAACTTACATTAGAGAGAGAGAGAGAGAGAGAGAGAGAGAGAGAGAGAGAGAGAGAGAGAGAGAGAGAGAGTGAGAGAGAGAGAGACTCAAGTGCCTGCCTATGTATGTCATCAGTCCTTTTTTTCCAAGTTAAGGATCCCACTGCATTTGCTTATACTCTAATTGTAATTGCAGTACAACAAAGTCTTGAAAACGGCGTTTAAATAATCACTTGGTTATCACTATCACTATATAATACTTTACAATCATACACGGAGAGAATATGGTTATGTGTATCACTAACTTCTATATGCTAGATACGGTTCCATAGAAGGTTAGATTTGCAATACCGATCTTTTTAGTCAGATCAAGTTGCACATATCTTTTTGTTCCGTATGATTAATGCCACTTTATCATTTATTGCATGGAGAAAGAATAAGCAAACTCCTTCAATTTTCTCTAAATATAATGCGATCTCCGTTATTTCCCTGTCATATAAGCACATACAGGGAAAATAATTGCCTTGACCTTTAATGTGAATGGTTAATGACGCAATGAATACCATTAAGAAAAAAAAATTCAAATTCCGTTCATTAATTTCCTCAAAAAAAAAAAAAAAAAAAAAAAAGTTGAAAAACAACTTGTGTTGAACGACGATTACTCATAATGAAAATCTACGCGAAAGAGTGATGGTAAAGAAGTTGCTAGAAAGCATTAAAAATTGCCCTATTATCGTATCCTAATCAGAAAACTTATCTGTCAGTGATGAAGGGTTGAATAAAAGAACCCCCTAGAATCTTCAATTCAGGCAAAATGTCTGTTGATTAATATATTCTGATAGATATATTTTCAACTACGTCGTTTATTATGAATATACACAAGTAGTTGACTGATTAATAAAACACACTTTAGGTACTATCCTGTTTAATTAAAAAGAACATTTTGAGTTCTTGGGAAATAAATAAAAAAAAGAGAGTATAAAATAAATACACCATTTATTGGTCACTTCACAGTGTAATATATGATTCGGTAACAAATTTTATTTTCATTTCTTTATTATATTAATTTAGCAAAGTACTCTTGGGGCACTTCATTCTGATAGGCTTTGTTTAAGAAAGTACTTGATATTAAATGACTATCACACTTTAGTAATTTCACATTATTATTATTATTATTATTATTATTATTATTATTATTATTATTATTATTATTACTAGCCAAGCTACAACCCTAGTTGGAGAAGCAAGATACTACAAGCCCAGTGGCTACAACAGGGAAAAATAGCCGAGAAAGGAAAGGAAATAAGGAAATAAATGAATGATGAGAACAAATTGACAATATGTCCTTGTAAAAACAGTAACAACGTTGAAACAGATATGTCATATATAAACTATTAACAACGTCAAAACAGATATATCATATATAAACTATAAAAAGACTCATGTCAGCCTGGTCAACATAAAAACATTTGCTCCAACTTTGAACTTTTGAAGTTCTACTGATTCAACTACCCGATTAGGGAGATCATTTCACAACTTGGTAACAGCTGGAATAAAACTTCTAGAATACTGTTTAGAATTGAGCCTCATGATGGAGAAGGCCTGACTATTAGAATTAACTGCCTGCCTAGTATTACGAAAAGGATAGAATTGTCCAGGGAGATCTGAATGTAAAGGATGACCTGAGCTATGAAAATTCTTATGCAACATGCATAATGAATTAATTGAACGACGGTGTCAAAGATTAATATCTAAATCAGGAATAAGAAATCTAATAGACTATAAGTTTATGTCCAACAAATTAAGATGAGAATCAGCAGCTGAAGATCAGACAGGAGAACAATACTCAAAAAAAAAGGTAGAATGAAAGAATTAAAACACTCCTTCAGAATGGATTGATCACCGAAAATCTTAAATGACTTTCTCAAAAAGCCATTTTTTTTTGCGCAATTAAAGAAGACAGACCTAATGTGTTTCTCAAAAGTAAATTTGCTGTCGAGAATCACACCTAAAATTCAAAAGAGTCATACAAATATAAAGAAACATTTTCAATACTGACATCCGGATGTTGAGGAGCCACCGTCCTTGACCTACTTACAATCATACTTTGAGTTTTGTTAGGATTCAACTTCATACCCCATAATTTGCACCATGCACTAATTTTAGCTAAATCTCTATTAAGGGATTTACCAACCCCAGATCTGCATTCAGGGGATGGAATTGATGCAAAGAGAGTAGCATCATCTGCATATGCAACAAGCTTGTTTTCTAGGCCAAACCACATGTCATGTGTATATAGTATGAAAAGTAATGGGCCAAGAACACTACCTGTGGAACACCGGATATCACATTCCTATACTCACTATGGTGCCCATCAACAACAACTCTTTGCGATCTATTACTTAAAAAATCAATAATAATCCTAAGAAACGACCCACCCACTCCCAACTGTTTTAGTTTGAAAACAAGGGCCTCATGATTAACATGGTCAAAGGCATCACTAAAATCAAGGCCAATCATACGAACTTCCTGACCACAATCAAGGGATTACTGTACAGCATTGGAAATTGTGAGAAGAGCATCACATGCTCCAAGGCCTTTACGAAAACCAAATTGCAAACTAGGGAATATATGATTACTTTCAGCAAACCTATTAAGACGTTTTGCCAGAACACGTTCAAAAATTTTAGATAATATGGGAGTTATGGAAATTGGGCGGTAATCAGTGGGACTTGAGCTACCACAAACACACTTATATCGAGGAGTAACATTACCAATTCTCCAACAAGAGCTGAAAGCTGCTCTTCTAGCTAACTTGCGCAAAATATTAGATAACTTTGGAGCTAAGAAATCTGATGTCTTTATAAAAATCAAAGGAAAAACACCATTTGGGTCTACACCTCCATAAGCATCAAGGTCCATCAACAGAGCTTTAATTTCACGAGATCAAAAAGCTAAACTAGTTAGTTCAGCCTCAGGAAAACAGGAATGAGGAAGTTCAAGTTTTTCATTAACTTGTTTACTGTCAAAAACATCAGCTAAAGGGGTTGCCTTTTTCTTTGGACAGTGAGTTAGTGAACCATCTGGTTTTAGTAAGGGAGGAACTGTTGCATCTACTTAAGGGTAGACCACCATTTATGTTCCTGAGTTGTACCAAAAAGGGTTTCTTTTATGGTTAAATCGTACTCCTTTTCATTTGTGGCATAAACTCTCTGAGCAAAAGCTCGAAGCTGAGTATAGTTATTCCAGGTCAAATCAGGTCTATTACCCTTCCAAAGATGATAGGCCTCCTGCTTCTCCAAATAAGCACGTCTACAATCATCATTGAACCACGGTTTGTCCTTCACTCGGTACCTTAGCACACGAGAAGAGATATGCCTATCTATTATGTTGACAAGATTCTCATTCAAAGGAACAACAGGATCTACACTACTATATAAATGTGACCAATTCAAGCACAAAAGATCATGCAAAATCCCATTCCAGTCTGCTTGGGAAATTCATATAAATTTTACAAGAGTATGATACAACAGGGACAGGCTGCTCAGTCTTCACTACTAATGAAATCAAGGCATGATCAGATGTCTCGACTGGAGAACCAACCTTATTAGTTATAACGCCACGGAGTCAGTGCATACGAGGTCCAAGCAATTACCAGACCTTTGAGTAGCTTCATTTATGATTTTCTCACAGCCTGAATCAGAGGCAAAGTCCAAGCTCTTAAGCCATGGCGATCGGTAGGAGAGATAGAACTTAACCACTCCATATGGTGAGCATTAAAATCATAAACAAAGGCAAAAGAAGCCTTTTTATCATCTTCTTGTATCTTAGCCATAATGGTAAGAAGACAATCGAAGATAGAATCATTCATGTCCGGATTCCGGTAGATCGAACACAAATAAAAGTTGTTATGCCTGCTACAAACCTTTATTACCTGAATCTCATGACATCCACATTGATAGCAGGACTTATGAGAAGCAGGATACTCATTCCTATTATACACCGCCATTCCCCTGGCCCTAGGGATGGCATCACGCTTCAACCTTAATGGCTTCTTAAAACCAATTATAAGGAGCTCAGATGAGTGCCTCATATTAGAAACCAAAGTTTCTGAGCACAAAAGAATATCATACTGTCTGGACGCAACTGTAACGTCCCGAATATTTGCATGAAGACCACAAATATTTCAATACAGAAGACGACATTGACGAATGCCACATCAATATTTATTACGTAACAAGGTATTCAGTAGTAAATGCTACTATCAGTCGTCGGCCTAGGTACATCTATCTGAGTTCTTCTGAGGAATTGAGTATTAATGAATGTTATTTGGTATTGCAGAATATGAAATTAGAGCCGTCATAAATTCTTACTCTCTGACTGACTACTGAATAATGACACAAACTCAATAATGGCTGTATCTACTCCAGTGTTACAGCAAAATAATTGTGTATTTTGAATATATTGATTTACCTAAGACCTGTTGACATTAACTGAAAGCTACCATCTACTATTTGTTTTTAGATACAGCGTAATAGCAAATTGATAAAACACATGTCTATCTATATTCTATAACAACAATACATATTTCCTTAATAACGTCGTACCAAAACAGTCCTTTAAACTTCGACTGTACATCTTTTGTAATTTGTTGTTTTTATTTCATTGAAATGTGTAAATAGATAAGGTATATTTCCCCTTTATTTCTTTACAATATTTATAAGTATTTTTTTTAAAGATTTCATTCTAGATATTGGTTGAATTCAACAGTTTTCTGTAGAAATTATAGAATAGACCATAAGTAAAGCTATAGCCGGGACGACATTATAGCACAAAGAAGAAAAATCTCTAAACGTTAGGATCTATCGAATGAGTGATATTTCTGTACATTGTTAGACTGTGGCAACGTAACATTCTGGCATAAAGTAAGAAAAATATAAACCACATTAATATATAAATATTAAAAATATTAAAAGATATTGGTTAAAAAATATTGACTTATCGGATACTATTTCTATTTGTAATAAAGAAAAATTCATGATAATTAGGCTACTCAGTAAAGTTTTTACCTAACCATAATTGAAATTCAATTTTCCCTTCATGACATTTTTACAAAGCTAATACACACACAAACACACACACACACACGCACGCACGCACACACACACGCGCGCGCGCGTGCACGCACACACACACACACACACACACACACACATATATATATATATATATATATATATATATATATATATATATATATATATATATATATATATATATATATATATATATATATATATATGATATTTATATATATATATATATATATATATATATATATATATATATATATATAAATAATTGAGATGTAATTATATATATATATATATATATATATACATATATATATATATATATATATATGTGTGTGTGTATATATAGATATATGAATATATATATATATATATATATATATATATATATATATATATATATATATATATATATATATATATATATATATATATATATATATATATATATATAGATATATATATATATATATATATATATATATATATATATATATATATATCTATATATATATATATATATATATATATGTATGTATATATATGTATATATATATATATATATATATATATATATATATATATATATATATGTGTGTGTGTGTGTATATATATAAATATATATACATATAATGGCATAGTTACCCGGTGTTGCCATGATATATTGGCCCTTGGATTTTGAATGTGGGCATAAATCCCACTTTATCACAAATTTTGATCCAAATAATGCCATCTAATCTAGAATGAATTATTGTATAGTAGCCTAGTATGTTTTCAAGCAAATGTTTTGAATGGTGGGATGTTCCATTAAGAAGTTTTTTTTTTTCAGATATTCAGTATGTTCAACTAACAAAAACAGTATAATTTTCCCTCAAACTGCAATGCAATCGAGGAGGTTTATTCTTCCATTTCTGAGCATTACAGTGATGATATTGTTGTATCATTACGCCAATTTTTTACTATGTCTTCTGTTTCTTAGGGGTATCTTGGATTATAAGAGAAAGCATTAAAAGGACACGCTCTTCGTCTTCTGCCTCATATCTGGCTGCTATTATACTTGCATTAGTGTTCCTTCTTAAATCCATTTGATCTTCATTTTCTGCTTTATGGTTAGCTGCCATTCTACTTGCATGGCTTTTTCTTTGTTTTTCATTCTATTCCTCACGTCTAGGTGGCATTCTTTCATTTGTTTCTCTCCGTAAATTCCTCTGCTCTTCTGTTTCCTGCTAACTTTGTTTTTTCACTGAATTTTCTTTATTGGATATACCGAATGAAAACCTCTTTTTGGGTGGCATCATTTTGTAGAAAACTAAAAAAAAAAAAGAAAAAAAAAATGATAGAAATTGCATATATTCTGTAGAATCTCTTTTTCGGTGACATTCTACTTGTATTAGTGTTCCTTTTGAAATCTATCTGTTTTTCGTATTCGGCTTTCCATTCTGTTTGCATTAGTGTTCATTCTTAAATTTATCTTCCCTTCGTTGTCTGCTTCATGTCTAGCCTCCATTATTATTATTATTATTATTATTATTATTATTATTATTATTATTATTATTATTATTATTATTATTATTATTATTATTATTATTATTTTTATAATTATTATTCCTATTATTATTATTATTACTGGCTAAGCTACAACCCTAGTTAGAAAAGCAGGTTCTATAAGCCCAGGGGCTTCAACAGAGAAAATAGCCCAGTTAGGAAAGGAAACAAGAAAAAATAAAATGTTCCAAGAAGAGTAACAACATAAGAAAAAAATATCTCCTATATCACCTATAAAAACTTTAACAAAACAAGAGGAAGAGAAACAAGACAGCGTGCCTGAGTGTATTCTCAAGCAAGAGAACTCTAACCCAAGCCAGTGGAAGACCATGGTACAGAGGCTATGGCACTACAATGGTTTGATTTTGGAGTGTCCTCTTAGAGGAGCTGCTTACCATAGCTAAAGAGTCCTTTAACAAAAGGAAACTAGCCTCAGGAAAATCACAGTGCATTAACCCCTTGGATGAAGAAGAATTGTTTGGTTATATCACTTTTGTCAGAGGTAAGAGGACAGAGGAGAATAAGTGAATAATAGGCCAGACTATTCGCGGTGTGTGAGTAGGCAAAGGGAAATGAGCCGTAACCAGAGAGAAGGATCCAATGCAGTACTGCCAGGCCAGTCAAAACACCCCATAACTCTCTAGCGGTAGTATCTCAATGGGTGGCTGGTACCCTGATCAACCTACTACCTATTCGGCTTGCATTATTGTTCCATCATAAATTCATCTGCTTTTCGTCTTTTGCTTGGCGTTAAGCCGACATTCTGTTTGCATTTGTGTTCCTTCTGAAATTCCTCTGCTGTTCATCTTCAGCTTCACGTCTAAATGCCATTCTGATTGTATTAGTGTTCCTTCTCAAATTATTTTGCTCTTCGTCTTCTACCTCACATCTACCAGTCATTCAGCTTACATAAGTGTTCCTTTTTAAATTAATCCGTTATCACTTTCTGCTTTATGGCTAGCTGTCAATCTACTTGCATGAGTTTTTCTTTTTTCTTCTTCCTGTGTCTAACATCTAGCTGCCATTCTTTTTGCATTTGTTTCCCTCTATAAATTCCTGAATGAAAATTTCTTTTAGGGTGGCATCATTTTGAAGAAAATTGAACAAAAAAACAAATATATTTAAGACTCAATCATTAGAAATTCTATAAGTTTTGTACATTTATCGCATGGATTAAATATTCAGTAGAGTATCTTTTTGGATGACCTCATTTTGTAGAAAGCTAAAAGAAAAAAGGAAAAAACATGACTGAATCATTAAATATTCTGTAATTTTTGGCACATTTTATCATATGGATAAAATATTTTGTAGAATCTCTTTTTGGGTGGTATAATTTAGTAGATAACTGGAAAAAAAATAAAAAAATAAACAAGATTTGATCATGAAATGTTCTGTAAGTTTTTGTACATTTTATCACAAGGAAAAGAACATCAGCGTATGCTTTGTGTGTGGGGCAACACCCATGGACCCTCTTTTTTAGGACAAATATCCAAATTAATATAGTGATAAGTAATCTCCTATGTTCATACTCTCTCTATGCCGAAATTCATTGCAATTGGTTCATTATTATTGAATGAGGTTATAGGGGGCTTGTAATTTTGGGGCCTGTAGACAGCCCCAGGTGGGTCTTTATAAAAATAAAAATGGCGACGTTACATTTCTTAATTTATATATTTTTTAAGCTGAAGTATATATATATATATATATATATATATATATATATATATATATATATATATATATATATATATATATATATATATATATATATATATATATATATATATATATATATATATATATATATATATATATATATATATATATATATATATATATATGGCATTTTCGCTTCTAGAAAGCTTGAGGTTTAGCAGAAAGGCGAAGGAAAGCAGATACTTCAGCATTTGGACAGTTTATTGGCTAAGCTTTCGGGAACAACATTTCCCATCATCGGAGCTAAAAAAGTGAATGTAAGACACAGGTCAATAGACTTTACGTTAGTCAATGAAATTCTGTTAAAAAGGCAAGAATTATAATAAATACATCGAAATACATAAAAAATGAAGTGGATGAAATATACTAAAAAATTATTAATTAAACCATATAAATAAAATTAAAAATTAAAACGTTAAAACATTAAATGAATGATATAGTAAAAGAGCAATATCGAAATCAGAACAAATACACAGAAAACTTTAAAGAAGAATTCACAAAACATCATAGATATGGGAATCAAAATAATAATACACAGAAATAACCTGGAATAAAAGAAAAAAAGAACAGACAAAATAAAATAAACTCTGGATAAGAAAGAAACACACCTAGTATGGAAAAAAAATCCAAGACTGAGACATGGAAGGACGGGGAGGTTTAGACGTTAGAGCATGAAAGTAATGGTTTGAAGATTAAGTGAGGAAAGTCGTTAGGCAATATGTAAAGGAACAGAGGTTGTTGAGTGATTGAGAGTAGGGGATAGCTGTTTAATGAAAAGAGATTCTAGGGTAAGTAGAGAATAGCTATTGGGGGATTGGGCTAGAATTTTGAAATTAGAATAGTTAATTAATTGCTTGCATTCTTGAGCGTGATTACGTATGGAAGAAAATTCTTTTTTATTTAAAATACAACCTGTACGGTGACTGACTCCTCTATGAGAGTCAATGCGGATCCTCAAGAGACGGTTGGAACAACCAATATATAGGTTCCTAAATTACATTTAGGACAATTGTATAAATAAACAATTGAGGACCGCATAAAATCTGGTAGAGTGTCTTTGAAAGTGAACATGCTGCCTATGGATAGTGGATTTTTGAATACAAACTTAAAATTAACATACGGATACAAATTAGAAAGATCTTTCTCAAGTTTACATTTAACATTTTTATAGTTATAAATAAATGCTAGAGACACATACATTTGCTTTTTTGGTACGTTTAGTACGGTGGCTTTCGGAGTAAAAACGTTATCTAAAAACTGTTTTGTAAATTCATCAAATACGTTACATGGATGACAGTTCCTAATAAAATACGATTTTAAAAATTTAATTTCCTCGTGGAATCTACCCCAATCTGAAGAAAGATTAAAAGCTCTATAAATTAATGTTTTACATGAGTTTACTTTAAATGAAATCGGAC